>NC_091747.1:53219123-53274123 GCF_043380555.1 Nothobranchius furzeri
TGCTAATGGTGAATTAGAAGCAAATAGTCGGTTCCAAAAACTCAACAACACATTGAAATGTCTTTATCTACTCATCACCTTACTGTGTATGACTCGTCTTCACTCTTCATCTAGAATCCTCTGGTGCTGATCCGTAACTAGCAGCAGTTGCTCAGAGCGGACTAGTTTGTTTTGAAACGTGGACTGCAGTACGCAAATGTGACCACAAGATGTCATTCTTACTTCATGCACCTTTATGTTTCATGCCTAAAATCTCTCGTTTGCCTCCAGATGAACCCTTTTTGTAATTAGCTGTTTGATGCTTGACACCATTATTGTGAGCTGGTACGTTTCAGCCTCACATCCCATGTACACAGACTTTGGATTTCAATAATAATGGCTGCAATATTTAGCCAACTTTTGTCATATTTACTGAAAATGATGACTTCTTGATTCTGCTTTGTCAGGGACTTCTGTTTTATTTTTTTATCCGGGTTAGTTTCAGGATAAAATGTAACCAGAGCTTCAGTCACTGACTTCAAAAAATGTAAACGTAGATCAGAACCTCTCAACCATCCTTGTTCAAGAGCTACATGATGGGCAACTTTCCTTTTAAAAAATGGATTATGTACATGATTATTAAAGCATTTACAAACCAAGAACAAAGACTTCTCCCTTGTGAACTGGTATTGAGGTGCCTTGATATCTAAACATCACAGTCGGCCTTTGAAAAAGCCTAATCAGTGAAGCTCTGTCACTAAATCTTTTTGGTTTGCCATTTCTCTAAATGAGAAGTAACCCTAACCCCAACCCCAGCAGTCACAGCCCAAAAGATCCTGATTTTAAGGTGAACAAGTGTTGGTTTATCATATGTACTAACTAGATTAGGAAACAAATAGTTCCTCCTTGCTTAAATGTGCCCACAGAAGCAATCCATGATACTATCTTTGTACTTATATGGTGATTCAGAAAACCTAATATTAATCTCCTACAGTATAACTCTTATTTTATTATTATGATTCCTTTTGGGTTCATTGAATAAACCCTTGTGCACTTGTTCACCTCTTCTGCTGTTTGCTTTGCTTTACTTTCCCCTGCCTCTCAGATTTTCTCACTATGCACCAATGATTATTAGCAGGAAATGTATACTTGCAGAGGAAGTACCCCATGCTCCCCTTGAATGCAACCAGATGAACAAGAGAGAAATAAAATGAAACCAGACCACAAATGAAGTGTTAAGCGAAATAAACAATGCTGTGTGCAGACTGCTGAAAGACGTTAGCTAAGAAGGTGTTTTTCTTTACAGGCCTGCAGTCGTGCGGTCAGAGTGGGTGGTGGGTGGGGTGGTTTGTGGTTATGAGGCCTCTGCTTTTGGGGTAACTGTGCAAACAACAGCAGCTTGACAAGCCGACTGTACACTGTACAGATGCAACCGCTGAAAATGCCAGTCCCACCTGGCACTCTGGTTGGCTCCTTTACACATCTTTGGTTCATGCCTACCTCAAAGCAAGTATTTATGGTACAAAAAGTAAATTTTAACAGCTTCAGCCAGTACTTTATAGATTTATTTAACAAACACAACTGAATTGTACTGAAGTAACGATAAAGGTTTTCAACGCATTAAAGCTGCTGTGCTTTAGAACTAAATGACTGTTTTTTACATAAATGGGGACTTGGCTACATGCATATCAATCACATGTAATTGCCTGGGTATTTACAAGGGTACATTTCACCAGCGGCATCAATATGTAGCACTTCCTGTGCATCCAGGTATCAAAGTAATGTCTTAATATTTCTGCCAAAACAACATGCAATTGACTAATTAATGTTGTTTAGTAGTTTACAAAAGAAAGATTGCATAATCTATATTATAATATAATTACCAGAACAGGGGCTTCCTTTTCAATTTTCAAGAAACTCCTGAAGACCCTGCTCTTCAGAGAGCATCTTCTAAACTAGCACCCTCCCTGCACCCGTCCCCCTCTCTACTGTCCGCTCCTTTGTTCCCTCCTCTCCATGATTGATGTCAAGTTGTTGTTATTGTTGTTGTTAGCCTCAAGAGCAACATGCCGATTATCACTTGTAAGTCGCTTTGGGCAAAAGTGTCTGCTAAATACATAAGCATAAACATAATCTACTATGACATTTTGGGGATTGTTTTAACCCCTTTAGCCCTAGACCTATTTTGAAGCCTATTCCTCAAAAAACGGTAAAAATGGTATTTAATGGTAAAAATAGTTTAGATGGCCTTGTAGTGCTGGGTTTGCTGATTCATTTGATGGGAATTATTACTATTTCTTCTGTAGTGTGAGGGTTGTTTTGGGCCTGTTAAGGGACTAACGTCACAGGGTCCCCCGCCTGGGGGACCCTAGGGCGTTAGCTGAGCTCAGACTAGCTGCTAGCTCATCAGTCCTGTAGGATATAAATGCTAAAATCCTCTATTTCTACTGACTTGTAGCTATGCTGACATACCAAAACATACGATATTTTCTGTTGTTAGAGTCACAATTTATTGGTAATTGATAATTCTGAGCATTTTGAAACTAAACTGAAATGTTTCAGGTGACTGATTTTGATCAAAAATTTCCTATCTAGTATTTAAAACTTAGGGGTCACAAGAGCCCTCGTAAATATTTCGAAACAGGAACTCTTTCATGAATGCTGTTTGCAGTCTGATGCAGTCCACTACGTCTTTCCAAGTAAATTTTGTCACCAGTGGAAAATAAACAATTAAATTAATGTTTCTATAAAATTCACAGACATCATATGTTAAATCCACGACACATCAAACAGGACCAGAAAATAACTTAGCGCTCCATAGACGCATTCATATTTTTTTGACAATAGGGGGACCCGTGAATCAGAAGTAGACGGGTGTGACTTATGCTCTCTATTACGGTATTTGTCAAACATCCTGTTCAATAAATGCAGCTAATGTGTTGTCATTAATTGCCCAATTAACTCATTTTATTTACAGTCTAGAAACTTGTCCTTTATGTCCCCAGTCTGTTAAGTCAGACCCTTGGATGAAGTCAAAGATTTGTACCCAGGGAAACGTACCAGTTTCAAGGCCATCATGGTTTCAGCTAAAAGCTGCTTATCGTAGCTTCAACCTTCCATTATTGTACCGCCTAAAACGTCAAAGTCCAGACTGTCTTCACAGATGTGCTAGAGCTCAGTTATGTAACATTTCTGCAAGATTTGGTAATAAAATGTGATTTTGCTTCACATCTGGGAAAAATCACATGGTCTTTTTGATTTAAACAAACATCCGTTCAGTAACGAGTAGCTGAAGAGACAGGAGTTCACTTGCAGCCTTGCTAAAAGGTTGATGGTCTAGCTCGTGTTTCAGGACAGAGATCAGCACTTATTTGTGGTGGAACGTTTGAAACGATGAGAACAATGACGGAGGAGGTGGCCTCGAAATCATTTGAGTGTCTGCTCGGCATGAGAAGAGGAAGAAACGTTTGACACCTTTTACTGATGTTTTACTCCACCACACACCCATGCATGCCACACAATTTGAATTTCCTAGAAACCTGTTAGGTCATCCAACACCGAAGTTGAACGAAACCATGTTTAAATTACAGGAACACGGCGTCCTTCAGGGAACTTACAGCTGTGTTATTCCAACATCTTTATATTCGAATGTGGAGCAGCTGTAAGGAAAAGCATGTTGGATTTCCAGAAGACCTCTATAAAGATATATGATTCCTTAGTATCCAACTGGACTTAAGAATGCAAGTCAGAGAGCAGTAAAGTGAAACAGCATATGGAAAGTATTACACAAGAAAAACATTCTTAGCTTCCCTTTAAAGAATGTAACCAAAAATTTAAGGGAGAAAAACTCATCAAGGCCGATCTGGTTGAGAGAAAGTCAGAGCTCTTTATGGTGATAACTCTTGTTGGTTTGAGGTGAGAAACTCAAACATGTGTGATTGTGTTTCATTGGTTTCCCACCATCTGTCGCTTCTCTGACCACAGAACAGAGTCTGTTAGCAGCTTTTTAGTCTGACAATGTCATACTTTCTACTAGTGATGCACCTATATGAAGTTTTTGGGCCGATACCGATATCCGATATTAAGGTCACTGTTATAGCCGATAACCGATATTTGCCTAAACCAATATACTGACATAAATGCTTCTGAAATCAGCAGATTTTGTATGGAATGGAAATTAAAAGAGCTCAAATTCTGTTATTATGTATACGCAACACACACATTTATGGTTCTGAGATGATTTCATTCACTGTTCACATGACTAAACAATTACACTCTCCCCCCCCCCCCCACACACACACACACACAGAGTCTGAAACAGGCAAACAAATGGAGACGAGATTGTTAATATCAGCCCGGTTTTATTTATCGAACCGATACCGATATGTAAAAAAATGATCGGCCTATACTGATATTCATGCCAATATATTGTCCATCCCTACTTTCAACTCATTGAGCAGCTAAGTGACTGGCTTTTTAAAGTAAACCACAACTTTGCATCCAGTTGAATCCAGAAAGCTAACACTTTATTTTCCTACCTGCACAGTCATGGGACACGGAATTGGAGCGTTCAGCCGAGGAGTGGGCAGAGACCTGCCTGTGGGAGCACGGGCCTGCCAGCTTACTCCCACAGATCGGACAGAACCTGGGTGCACACTGGGGAAGGTAAATATTCAGAAAACTAGATGTGATTGTAGACTGAGCTCTGAAATTAGGTGCTTTTTTACCAATTGAAAAGTTTTATTTTTGATGCTAAAATGATCTCCAAAACACGCATTGCATTTCCATTCTTTAAAAAAATGAGCGTTCTTCTGTTTTACATCCCTCATAATGTTCCAAAAGACTAATTTGTACCTATGTGTATACCGCTTGGTTGTGAAGGACCCAGAAGGGACGTATTATCCAAAATGATTTAGTAAAAATAAGCCAACTGAGAAATGAAGCAGGAAGGTACGAATGCAGGTTCCTAAGCAACAGCGGAGCAAGGGCAAGGTAACAGCAGATGGTCTAGCCATGTTAAGTACTATGCATAATTGGTAGCTTGATTACTTTAGTAGATACAGCTGAGACGACTGCAAAGGATTTAAGGCGGATTCATGCTTCTCCGTCTGCGTCAGTGCGGAGACACGCAACGCCACTAACCGTCCTTGCATAGGGCCCCGGCAGGCACTCAAGTACGTATGGAGTCGAGCCCACTTTTTTAAACATCTTTCCATCGAGACGGAGAACGCAAGCTTGTGATTGGTCAGGACGCCGCTGTTGTCTACACTGCCGCCATTGCGCCCTCAAAAACATAAAGAGAGTCGAGGATAACTAGCGGCAGACACGGAGCAGCTTGAAGAATACCTCGCGAAAAAAACTCTAAAATATGAACGTTTTATTCCCCCCGTGACTGGAGGAGTGAAAAGATGCGCAGCAAGCGTTTTATTTGTGGATGGAAATGACAGGAAACGTGGGTTCAGAGGTGGTGAGCGCATGAAGAGGTGGAGGAGGATGAGAGGCAAATTTGTCAGTGTTAAAAAGTCTCTTATATACAAAAAACACAATATAAACACACTATCTTGGACCGATACATGACAGGATACCACAGAACAGCGCTACACCCTCTGTTGTCCTGCCGGGGAATTGCTTTGCAACACTCCCCAGGAGACAGAGAAGTATGAGAGCAAAACGCTTCCGTCAATCCTTGCGAAGCTGACGGAGAAGCATGAATCAGGCGTTGGTCTTCTGCTTAATCAGGCCATTGAGCTAGCAGCCTTAGCAGGGAAGCTCAGATTGACCTCTCCCTAGCCATGTACACCATCTCAACAGTGGGACCTCAAGGCTTCCCAAACAAGCCTAGAAATGTGACAGTCCAACAGTCTCCTACAGGTTTACATGTCTAGAACACCTCTCCAATGAGACACCCATGGGGGCAACCTGACCAAATGTCCAAAGTGACTTAGCCTTGCTGTGATGAGGGAGTTCCCCAACCCTAACCCTAACCCTAATTATCCTTGGGTTTAGGTGGAGGGTAGAGACCTTTCATAGTGCCGTCAAGGTTACTGGGGCCTTACCTGGAGTTGTGGCCGGGAGGGGCTATTGTGAGCACTGGATGGGCCTAGGTCAAGACATTAACATGGGCTCGATCTCCTGTGGACCTGCTGCCTGCAGGAGCAGAAGAGATTTGGTGCAATGCAGAATAAGTAGCAAAACCAACACCCAGCCCAGCAGTAAACATTTAAGACATACTATACACTCTAATGCTTATACTCTAATTCATAAAACTTTTGTTTCTGTAAACATCAAGGACGACATGTTACACAGCTGCCACTTAGTGAAGATCAGAGGAAACTCTGCCCTTCATCTTAATGAAAACACCTGAGCTTCACATTAAAGACTTTTTATTCCACATCCCATCAATTCTCCTCACCATCAAGATGATGTCTGATTTCAGCCAGATTACTCGCCAACACCTGGTCCCAGATCAGCAGCCTTTGTTACAAAGCAGAGACCGCTGGATGTTTCCGTGCAACTTTTATGGGGGTTTATGTTTTATTCAGTGTTCTAAATATCCCAAGTTGACTACATAGAACCAAATTTATTAAAGAAATGCATAAAAATACCAGTCAAAATAATCCTTTGCTAATTTCTTTTGGGATTACAGCTAGCAGAATGCAGCGAGTAACCTCGAGAAACTACACGAACCAACACGCAGCTAAAAAAGTGTAGTATGATACGTTGTTGAATGTCTGCTTCCCGATGTCACCAGCTATCGCCCTCCTACGTCCCACGTTCAGGCCTGGTATGATGAAGTCAAGGATTACTCCTTCCCTTACCCCCAAGAGTGTAACCCCTACTGTCCGTTCAGATGCTCCGGCCCAGTTTGCACACATTACACCCAGGTAACCACACCAAGAATAGGATTTTCTTTGTCAATTTCACTAATACGAGTCACATTCATGGTTTGTGATTCACACTTGTCTTCTTTTCCAGCTGGTTTGGGCCACCAGCAGCCGAATTGGCTGTGCCATCAACTTGTGCTACGACATGAATGTTTGGGGCCAGATTTGGACCAAAGCTGTGTATCTTGTCTGCAATTACTCACCAAAGTAAGCATGTGTGTCACTGCCATTAAACTGTATCTCCAACTAACTTCTACCTCCTGAAAAAGAAGCACAAAAACTTTTTATTTCCAGTACCAGTTTGCCGCAATGCTGATCTGGCATCTGGGAGCCTTTCGTCATTCATAAGTGGCGGTGTCGGTACAAGATCTGCTCGGGTGCAAAATTGGCTCGGGGTCCGTCGACTACCGATGACGTCTAAGTAGTTGATTGGCTGTCTGACCATGAACCTTACGGAATTACGTAATCACGTTACGTTGTTATCAGGTTACGTTGTTATCAGGTTACGTTGGTCCAGGCAAATCTTTCTGTTGGAAAGATGGACAACTTTTACAAAGAAATCCATCATTACCTCTTTGAAAATACACTTTTAGCATAGAACTGCATGTATATTAGGGCTGAACGATTAACTGCATGTGCAATTAAATTGCGATGTGACAAAAGGAGATTTTCTAATCGCAAAGGCTGCAATTTGGCAGCGAGTGGTTAGCGCAATGCTAATATACATGGAAAAACCCATAGGAATGCTAATGCTAATATCACCGATTACATTATTACAAATTATGAATTAGAAACGTGCCAAATGATTACATTTGGAGTCTAATAGAAAGTAAAACTATCATCAATCAAATAAGTACAGATAGGTATTTTAGTAAAGCCAGAAAACTTTTAACTCCAGAGTTTTGGCTAGCAGCTATGAGCGTAACTGAACTACGCACGAACAAGACGTCAAAAACTCTAAACACAAAATACTTCAATAAACGGGACACACTTCTTTCCTGCGAATACAGTTTCACAGGTGTTGCTAATACCTATGATCCTTCAAGGGATGTGCTCAAAGAGGAGTTCAACATTATGAATAAAATATAGTGTTTTATTTTACAAATACCATTATAAACACAAACTTACGTCTTAAGAAACATTATTTTAATAACAAAACTGCTAAAGTCTTTCCAACAGTATAGATGTGTAGTGTATAATGTCCGAGTGGGTTTGCCGTACTTTGACATCATCTGCAGTCGAAGGACCCCGAGCCGATCTTGCACCCGAGCAGATCCTGTACAGACAGCGGCATTGTGGCGCAATTGCATCCTTTTTACAAAAGATTACACAGTGGCGTTATAAAGGGAGTATGGGAATGGTCTCTGCGTTGCTACAGACATTCTTTAGGATTGAACATAACTTGCTGTTTATTGAGATTGAAGTTTTGTTGACAAGCCGGTCTTAACGGTGTCTGTCCTCCACAGACCCCGTGAACTGTCTACTGCTCTGCGCTTCTGCTCTAATGGAGAGAAGCTCCCAGGGCAGACCAGTTTACCATCTCAGCTGAATCTGTCAACAAACGCTAAATAAATGTTTACTTTAATTCTTAATACAGTTGCCGGCCGGAGTTAGGCAGCAATTCCACACGTGATCATGACACCACCTTATGTTGCGTCAAGGCGTAATCATTTACAAGTCTGGTTTTGTGGCAACATTACCACCAAGCATGATGGCACAAATGTCACACAGTTCCCACATCGTCATGCTGCCTCGGCGCTTTAATGAGTTACACCATGGTGGCAGTATTACACTGATTTGCTGGCACGGCGTGTCTTATGAAAGCGGCAATAGACTCAAAAGGCATTCATTTACACTAGACACCACAACAGATTGATTAAAATAATGAGCGTGTGTCCACTTCAAGAAAATTAACAGTTTGTGTTTTGCGTCTTTACATGTAAAACTTGCATGTTATGCTGCCTTAACAGGGGGAACTGGTGGGGTCACGCACCTTACAAACATGGATCCCCGTGTTCTGCCTGCCCTCCAAGCTATGGAGGAGGATGCAAGGACAACCTTTGCTACAAAGGTATGCTAGTGCTACACAAACCCAGAGGGTTTAAAAAAGGCCTGGTGAAACAAGCCTGTCATTCCCTGTTTTTGTATCCTTAGTTGAAGATGACAGATCCAACCGTCTGCAAGAGGAAACAGAAGAAAACAACTTTATTGAGCCAGAGGCCCCTCGCGGTACGAAGCCCTGGCCCCAGGCCTCCAAACCGGAACCTCCCAGCCTCCCTGCCCCAGTCCCGGCCACCACCAAGCCCCCCAGAGAGGACATGCAGAAGAATGAAGTGGTCAACACACAGCAGATGTGTAAGCTGTCGTTTAAGTGTTCATTCGGCATGTAGTTTCATCTAAATTGGGGGGTGCAGAGTATGGTTTTAGGTATGGGACTGGCAGAGAGTATAACATGTACTGTACAGATAAACCTGCCTTTGAGAACTGGGTCAGAACCAAGTAAATTCAGACTAACTGCTTTAGTGTCAATGAGGTAATTATTAAAAAAATAATAAAAGAAAGAAAACAGACTGTGACAGAACCATATTTCCCCCATTTTTCTCCTTAGATTGCCAGAATGTACGACAGCTTTTATCTGTCATCTCTCTGATCAGTACTGATAGTCTCTGAACTCCACACAATATTGCACGTTGCTCTTTAGGGGAGGGAGGGGAACTTTATTTTAGCAGGATCCCCTGAGTGTGTGTTTGTTTTTGGCTGGCTGAGGAGGGGTGAGAGGGGCTCACTGTGGTTTTTAAATGGCTTCCTCGCTGCAGTGCGAGGAGCCTGTGAGTGCAAGATGAGACATTTCCTCCAGTATTTGCTGACCACCCTGAACCTCACTGCAGAATTATTTGTTTGTCTTCGGTTCTGGAAGTGCTGTAACAATACCTTCCCCTGGGCTTTGCACAGCATCGCCTTTTTGAAGCCAGTGATCCGCATCAGAGCTGCTGGTTCTTATATGCTGTTTCCTGTAAGAACACTCTCTCTGAGGCTTCTATGTTTATGTGTTTCAGCTCAACTTGTAACCTGTGACACCAAGCTACGAGATCAATGTAAAGGAACAACTTGTAACAGGTGAAGTGATGGAGAGACATACACACACCCTCAAATTATCTCAGAGTATACAGTATTTGTAACAATGGACATTTATGCGTTAATCAACAGGTACGAGTGCCCAGCTGGATGCCTGGATGCAACAGGAAAAGTGGTTGGGACAGTGTACTATGAAATGGTGGGTAAACAAGTTGGCAGGCAAATTTAAAGTTGGAATAATGGTTGGTGCAACTGACAAATTGCAAACCATTTTGGTGAAGAAGTATCCGGAAATCTCCCAAACGTGTGTGAGGATTGTTTTCATTTTACTCATGTGAGTTGCAGGTTCTCCTTCTGGCACAAGTAATTTGGACATGTAAAAAAACCATTTGTGAGCCATCATGAATGTCTGTGATCCATTGCAAACTTAGCTTGCGTGGCTCAGAAAGTACATGTGAGATAACTTTGGAAATGGTTTAACTTACTAACATATTCAGCCAGCATTAAAGCAATTTGTGACACAGGAAAACTTACAAAGGATTCATGCAAAATGTATGAACCTGCATTTTTGCCCCATGTGACCTGGCCATTTGTTAATCTTGTTTTGTACGTGACCATATTGCATATTACATTGCATATGCAATATGGCATTGCATATTGCTTATTATCCCACAATTGTGTCTCTCAGATTAGTCACAGTCAAGTGAGTGATGGCTAAACATTAGTGTGCAAACCCATCTACAAGATTGTCTTTCATAAGGTTCAAAAAGTTTTGAGTGTGAATCCCGGACAAGCCCCCATTTACTTTGGGAGCTCAAATGGATTCATAAAAAGCAATACATCTCGCCTAGCAAGCCATCCTGTCTACATAAATATATGGTCTGGCCACAACCCATTGAAAGAATCTAATCTTAGGGGCGAATCTACAGTTGTCTCTGCACACAATTGAACAGTGCTAGGACCAATCAGAGCAACAAACAACATGACGGCATCTTTGTAGTTTTTTGCAGATACAGTGCTTAGCCCACTAAAACACCCATCCATCCATCCATCCATCCATCCATCCATTATTTTTACCCGCTTATCCTCGCAGGGTTGTGGGGGGGCTGGTGCCTATCTCCAGCTGTCTCCACGCATGAAAGCAGTGTGCACCCCGGGCAGGTTGCCAGTCCATCGCAGGGCAGCCCACTAAAACAGAGTGCATAAAATCATAAGAGTGCTGTGACTGGCAAGACACAAAACTGTTGCTTTGTATGTTGTAGACCTACTGAGGCTACAATGGAGTTTAGACCAACCTGCAGAGCAAATTTTCTCTGCAGGTTGGTCTGTATTACTAGGTTATCATATATTATAAGTAATAACAGATTCGACCAAACCCTACCCAACCTGCAAGGGTCATGACATTAGCCCCCTCCCCAAAAAAACACATTTCTTCACTGCTGTCTGTTTACTTTCAACCTTGAAAAGATATGCAGAGGAGAGCACTTTAGTGGTGAAAGTTATAAATTTACTGTAGGAACTTTGAGAAAAAAATAACTGCACTTGTCTTTAAGCCATTGTGAGGTGAGCTTTAAAGTTCTCGTCTGTGGTGCTTATTTTTCATCCCAATTTTGTAGTTTCATTGGACACTTTATTGCTGATGCTTATGTGTCCTCTGAGAATGACATAATCCAAATGATGTAGTGTATTCCTACAGTGGTTAGTCAGTACCATGCAGAGTTGCAGCTATGTGTCAAACTGGGAAAAAGAGCAAATGCTACTTTCTTAACTGCCGTGTCAGCAAAATGTGCATGATGTCTATGAAACGTCTTTCTTTGCAGCAATCAAGTGTGTGTAGGGCTGGCCTACATGCCGGTGTCATCGATAACGATGGAGGGTGGCTGGATGTGACAAGACAAGGCAGGAAGGACTTTTTCATCAGATCCAACAAGAATGGGGTGGAGTCAGTTGGGTAAGACGTTTAGAGGCAAGATTGGAATGAATTTATAGGTGGCTGAAACTATTTTAAAGTCATTAAACAGTGGAAGGAAAGAAGGAAATCTGATGTTTTTGTTTGTTTGTTCACAGAAAATATAAAAGTGCTAATTCCTTTACGGTTTCCAGAGTAGCAGGTTAGTCCAAGAACGTAGCGCTTGTGATATGTTTCATACAGTCATTTATAAAGCAAACAACAAATTATAAGGATCACTGTGTTTATTTTACAGTAAAAGCAATTACGTGTGAAACCACAGTTGCACAACTTTGTCCATATGAAATGCTGGCAAGACACTGTCCAAGGTAAGAACTTTAACAAGATATTTTGACCATTTTAGAATGTGTTTCTATGGTAGATATCATAATCACTAATAGGTGCTAGAATGACCTCAGTGAGGAGACTAAAAATTAATCTGTGAAAGGGTTTGAACATGGTGATGATCTGTCAAAGCGGAGAGATCCTATCATTGTCACATTCTAGCTAGTAGAAAGATTATGAAAAGAGCAGCGCGGACTACTTATGATGTTACACACTCTGAGCCTGAACACTTTGTGTGTATTCATGAAAAAAAAAGTATGGTTAAATGTGTGTTTATTTGGTTCAGTAATTTTTTTTTGTTTTAGCTTGTGAGCTGGTGATTTACACCATGATTAGCTTAACAGCAGTTGTTGCAAAACGTTAGCGATAGTAGCACACTTAGCATAATACAGCTAATTACTAGCTGTATTTTTTTTTGATAATCAAACTTTGGAGGAAGGAGGATCAATGTGGTTATTGTCCTGGCCGTGGAACACTGGACCAGCTCTATACCCTTAGGGGGTCCTGGGTCCGTGGGAGTTTGCCCATCCAATCTACATGTGTTTTGTGGATTTGAAGAAGGTGTTTGACCGCATCCCTTGGATGACCCTGTAGGAGGGTACTTCAGGAGAATGTGGTGCCAGGCTCTTTGACATGGGCTGTTAGGTCTCTGTATGACCTTTGCCAGAGCTTGGTCCACATTTCCGGCTCATTTCTGGTGAGAGTTGGACTCCGCCGAAGCGGCTCTTTGTCACAGATAACTTTTAAGGAGTGCAGCCAAGGTGGTGAGGGGATCCATTTTGGTGGCCATAATGATTAGGTATCTGCTCTTTGCAGATGATGTGGTCCTGTTGGCTTCATCAGATCGTGATACAGCTTTTGCGGGAGCGGTTTGCAGCCAAGTGTGAAGCAGCCGGGGTGAGAATCAGCTCTTCTAAATCCGAGACCATGGTCTTGAGTTGGAAAATGGTAGAATGCTTTCTACAGGTCAGGGATGATGCTGTGCTCCAAGCGGAGGAGTTTTTAAGAGATAAGCTGAGAAGCTTGGTCATTCAGGAGGGGCTCAGAGTAGAGCTGCTGCTCCTCCACACAGAAAGAGGCCGGTTTAGGTGGCTTTGGCGCCTGATCGGGATGCCTACTGGACATCTACCTATTGAGATTTTCCAGGCACCTCCAATGGGGAGGAGACCTAATAGAAGACCCAGGACATGCTGGAGGGACTGTGTTTCTCGGCTGGCCAGGGAACATCTTGGGTTTCCCCCAGAGGAGCTGGCCCAGGTGCCTGGGGAGAGGGAAGTCTGGGCCTCTCTGCTGAGGCTGCTGTCTCCGTGACCTGACCGCAGATAAGCAGAAGAAAATTGATGGATGAATGGATGCTGTTAGGCAAAAAAATGTCCTAGCAAATCAGACACTTTAGGAGGTGGAAAAGCTGACCTCATACAGCAAGGTAAAACTGGAACGTTATTGGAGAATTGTAAATCTTGATCTGCGATCAGAAAAGGATCCCACATGTTAGTCTACTTGTTATTGTATTATCGCTGGTATAAATCACAAATTGTTGTCTTTTCAGGTTATACTGCCCAAAGAATTGTATAGAAGAGAACCCTCACATATCCAGAGTAATTGGTACTACAGTGTACTCTGATGTAAGTTCTTGTTTTTCAAGCTAAATTTGTGGGGAAAGAATTCTGTACGAATCAACCTTTCCTCCGATGTGCTCCCGTAGAAGTCCAGTATATGTCGAGCAGCTGTCCACGCTGGAGTCATCAGAAACGACGTGGGTGGTTACATAGATGTGATGCCAGTGGACAAACGGAAATACTACCCCGCCTCATACCAAAATGCCATTTTCTCAGAGAGGTAGGACATGCATAATCTTAAAATAATTAGGTTTCTGTGATTCTGTTGGTATATTGTGATAAGAGTAAGCAGTTGAGAACTTTTTCTTTCCTCCTTGTGCCTCCAATATTTTCAAGACGCAGACAGTTTATTACTCCTCTCATGCAATGTGCCTCAGAGGGTGATTAGTATGCCTCTAGTTAAAAATAATTAATTGCTTTGCAATTAGTCTTGAGAAGACAAGTGTGTCGCTGTGTAGCTCAGGGAATGGTTTGCCTTTTTGGAACTAATCATAATGATATTGATATTGAGGAAACACTAACACTACTACCCCAAAATAGACACAAGTCCCACGCTGCTCGGCTATTCCATGAATGTAAAACTCTATTTTTCTGTAAGGGACATCAGTGCTTAACTCATTCACTGCCACTGACAACTAAAGTCGTCATTTTAAATCCAGCCGTTCACTGCCAATAAAGACTAAAGTCGTCATTTGCATCTTTTTACTGTGTGGGTGTCGGAACGAGCCCCCGGACCGCGAGAACAAACATCTCAGCTCTAAAGACGATCTTCATCCGCATATGTCACATGTCACGTGATCAGGAAGCAGAAAATCCATGTGTTAGGAGATCGTTTTGGGCCGTTGCTGTAAAAAAAGTGAGGCGTGAACCGGAAGAGCTTCTGCTGATCACAATTTGACAACAGATTATGAAAGAACTGATAACGCTCGAAACACGCGGATTCTTCCTGATGTAAGAGGTGAGTCTCCTCTTTGTTTTGGTAGTTTTGGCGTTGACATCATCCTAGCGTGCAACGTTCTGTGACTCTTAAAAAAACTGTAAAAACGATGAGAAACGATGCCAGCGAACGGCTTTACTGATCAGGAAACGGCTGCAAGTGAATGAATTAAAGAGCAAGTCATCCCCTACCAGAGTATTGCTCCACTCCCACTTCCTGTTTGAAAAATGCAACAAATGATGTTGCCTAGAAGACCGAGAGGGTGGAGCCGCTAACAAATTCACACACACAGGCTCACAATGACATTGTGACATCGTATGGTACCAGCTATCGTCCTAGGGCACCTTTTAGCCAATAGCGATGGCAGATTAAAATTCAAATTATGTGCAGAGTTTTTACCTGACAACACTGAAAGTTTTAGGCAGAAAACTAACATTTTAACTAAAATGCACTACAGTGCTAAACTATTGACTACACGAGTCTGTAGCATGATTAGACACATATTTATTCAGTTTATCAGAAAAAAAATTGATTTGGGAGTCACTTGCTCTTCAAATAAATGCTGATTAAATTTAGTCAAGGGTTAGGGTTATACAATAATTAGGATTTACAATGGGTTTCCTGAATACATAATTACATTCAATCACTCCAATGCTATTTATGACTTTTTTTGAAGGTTCTCTGACTTTCTTTTTAAAGGTGTTGAACACTGAAAAACCATATTTTTAATCATCATATCCAATTATAATCAGTCACTCTGAGATTTTCATGCACGCTGAACATGAAAATAGTCTCCTACATCTACCTCTTGCATTTGCTTCTGATAGAAAATAAACAATGAAACTCTAGGATTTGAAAAGCCTGACAGATCTAAGTCTCACTAGTGTCTTGACTCACAACAGGGAAACTGTTGCTGGTTTAGCGTCCAGGAAACAGCAGAGAACGTCTCAGTTAGTAGAAGCTAACCGTTAGCATTAGCAACTTCACTGCAAGGCTGAACTCATTCGGGCTTTTGTAATTTCTGGAGATAAAACGTTCATTGTTCATTGTCTGTAAACCCAACGACCTCCCACCCCTTTCCAGACTGAGGTGAAGAGTTCTGCTTATCGCGGCTGCTGCTGCTGACGTGTGGAGAGTCCCAAAACCCTACCACCCCACCTAGGACACTTATGTTGTGTAATGTCTGAAGTCTGTTGCATTTCTGTCTGAGCTGTTTTTTGCATAGCAAAGTTTCCCTCCCTGTGGAGGGTAACTCTGAAGTGCCTTTTTTCCCTCCACCTGATCCATTCCTCATGTAACCCCTCTGTTCTCTATTAAGGTAGTGCATCTCGGGTTGTGAATGACCACAGTCACCAATTCTTGTCATGTGTCTTTGCCTATGTATGTCTCATCTCAGAATTGTGTGTACTGAAACTCCAATTTCCCTCTGGGATTAATAAAGTATCTTTGAATTGAATTGAATTGCTAGTCAGGGGTAGAGTCATGTTGCTCTTATCCAATCCAAGGCGAGACTCCAAATCCTCCAACCTCCAAATCCAGCAGTGATGTGACTCACTTCTAGTTCCTAGGGCACTGAATAAAATGCTCATTTCTTGCATTTTCTAATATAGAATTAGCTTTTTCAACTGTGATTAAACTAATTTCTACTAACACTTTGAGAAAGAAATAAGAATTTTTATCCAGATGTTTTTTTTAGGTTGAATGTTTTTAAATAAAAACTTGTACATCATAATTCTGCTAAGGAACATAGCTTTCATTTTAAAATGTTAGTAAACAAAAAACACAACAGAAAAAAATGTGTTTTATACTAGACACATGATAAAATGTCTGATATAAGACCAGATAAAGCTCTTCAGCTTGGAAATGAGTTTGTAAGTAGAACACATCATCATCGGCGTATGTGCACATTTTTGATGTAGCTACTCTGTATTTTTAGGGCTGGAAAATTTCCATTATTTTTTCTGATTTTCAGTCAGAGTTAAATGTAATTACCAGTATACTTTTTTACATCCAAAATTAAAGTTTAGAAATTTTATGGAAAAAATAAAATCACATATAAATCCCGAAACAGAGAAATCTCCAGATTGCTGCTTTAAAACTTAGTGATGGTGAGTTTACATGCAGGAAAATTGGTTAATTTTTGTTTTTCTCCTTGGAAATTATGCATTTACAGATATGAAACAAAATGGATTTGTAAGTTTCATATTGACAGATCACCAATGCAATTGTCGGTAACGCTTAATTTTGACCAAGTCCAATTACTGGGCCGTTTTCTTTGGTTTATCTTTGACCTACTTTGTATTAAAAAGGGGGAAATGTGAAGTTAACTTTTTCCTTTATTGCCAAGTGCTGAGACACTCCAATAAATGATGCAGAAATGTGGATGCTCATCTAGTTTTGTAAGGTATGGTTCCTCATTCTGAACGTAGACTGTTTGTCATTCTGCCTGTAGAACGTTACCACAGTCTGTCTTTGTTGGACGAGTTTCATTTATTTGCCTTCAAATAAAAAAGGGATGTAATCTGTTTTCTCAGTGGGCTTCACCCTCGTTCTGCTTGAGTCCTATCTGCCATGTTTTGGATCTTGCTCTTATTCCTGTCTCTTTCCCTTTCAGCCTTCAGAACCCTCCTGGAGGGAAGGCGTTCCGGGTCTTCGCTGTGATTTGAGGAGCTTGGAGAACATTTTTGCCAAACATAAAAGAAGAGCCCTTGAAGCTTTGGAAAGCCAAATTGTCAAACTCAGTGACTGAAATTTTCAGGCTCTGTCTATCACACCTCAAGGTCATTCCCATGACGGAATAAACCCGGGAACAAACCAATCAAAGCTACTTCCCCTCATGTTCATTAATGGGAATTTCACAAACTGTAAATAGGGCTGATGCATTTGGTGTTTTTGTGCCGTAGTCTTGCCTTTTAAACAAGACAATTTAAGCAAACATCCTTGTACTGATTTGCTATAGAAATCAAACATTTTCATGGCACATAAGAACAAATATCCATTTTTAATTTGCAGTATTTGTCACAATTTTTTGTTGGTGCTTCAGAATAGTTTTCTTTATTTTCTCTGCCATATGTTTTAAATACTTGGGATAAATTGTTACATTTATTTTTCTAAATATTTTATGCTATGTATCAACATGAAATGTAATGGATGCTGCTAGATGTTATGATGTATGTGGAGTATTTTTTATTTTTTGTTATTTTTTTTTCAAAACTTCCTGCAGGACATGAAGTGAGCTCATCCTACAGAGTAGCATTTTTAAAAACAAAGTTTCTCTCCTCTATGTGTATTTCATTTTGCAGGTTGACACTACCCCCAAAAGGTCATATTTTACCAAGTGGTTTTCATCGATAAGTAAATGCAACGCACATTGGTTTTGTTGTTTATCAACTACTGGGAACTTATCTTTTTAGTACATTTTTAAATCCCATTTGTGTTACTCTGTACACATTTTCCTTCCTCAGGTAATACTAATTTCTCAATAAAACAACAAATCATTGTCATTTCTACTGGGTGTTTTAATTTAAAGTCAAATAGTCAGTGTTACACTGCAAAAACTGACTTAGAAAAAGTTTTTAAAATGCCTCATTTTTAGACATTAGATTTCATTATTAGTCTAAACAAATCCTCAGATAAGATAAGTATTCTTAAATATGATCCTAAGTTCTTAACAACAGTTTCATGGAGCGGGTAGGTTCTCCATGGGGGGGCTCTTTACCTGCTTTACGACAGCTGTTATGCTAGCTGTTAACTTTTTCAGTTAGCCAATTGTTAATAAAAAGCACAAGAAGAAGAAAAAGAAGTTTGCTTTTTTTGTTGGCATCATGGCGAAGCCTGGAAGTAAAAATAAGAGAGTAATGTATTTGGGTAGGATGCAAAGAGCTAGTGTGAGGGAGCTAAAGGAGGCTACAAAATCACGGATTGATGGTGACCTGGCTTTGTTGCTACTGAATTTGTAAGTAATCATTTTTGTCCAACGCTGTGGATCTTTTTACTTCGTGGTTTATTTTAGTATTAGTTAGCTTGTTGTTAGCGCTAGCTACAGCATGTTAGAGCAGGGTTGTGTACAACTGTTGTAGTTACACTTTCAACCAGTAGAGCGGAGGAGCAGGAAACTGCTTAGTGTTACTTTAAGGATTCTAGCTCAGCAAATTTGCCTTCCCCATTGGCAGTTTTTTTTTCACTCAAATCAATGAAATTTGGGTCATATTTAAGAATATTTATCATATTTTAACTTATGCTATTATTTTGAAAGTGTATTTTTCTTTTCAAACTAAAAATAAGATAAAATATATTAAAATTAAGCATTTTTGTTTTCTTAGCAAAGAATTCATCAACGAACCATCTTGTAGCTTCAAGATTTTAACTCTGGTATTTAGTTTATTCATTTTTTATACATATAGCGAGTTTCTTTAGTGTTCATTTCCAGAAAAATACAAAGTCACTATTCATTTGCTTCTGTGCAGCAGCGAAGAAAAGCAACCAGTCCATAATGGGTTACAGCATGTTTATGTCCAACTGTATTATGATGTCTAGAGGGCTGCGATAGGTTTAGACTGAAGCTGCCATCCTTTGTTATTCCCCAGACAAGCGCTACTAAATTGTAACCTAATGGGCTGACTGTGCAGCTACAGGCCTGGTGGCTATAATATGAAAAAATATAAACACAGTCTTGCTGAATTAATGTTTGTGTGTCAGATGGAAATTTGTGGCAGTAGCAATAGGTGGAAAAACAAACTCCTCTGCCACATGCATACTTGCCATACTGGTCCTCAGAATAACTGGGCAACAACTAATGGGTCAAATAGGTTTGTAAATGTTTTCAATTATAGTTCTACTCTACTTTAAATAATAGTAGCTTCACATCATTACTTTCAGAGCTTCAGCTCTTTGCATGTGCGTTATGTTATTCTTAATATTTAGACCCTACAGGCTGGGTTGTCACCATTTGCATGTAAATACAACACAATTAGCATTAATGCTAACATTTAAGATTTTGTTCATACTTGTGTTTTCATTTAGAGATATTCACAAAGATTGTGTCATCCTGACAATAAATAAGTCCAACACAAACCACACATTAGCATCTAAACAATAGGTCTAAAGTCGCACTACACGTGTCTGTAGCATTTCTAATGTGGGGTAGTATTTCCCTTTGTCCACTGGCATCACATCTATGTTACCACCCACACATTAGCATCTAAACAATAGGTCTAAATAATACAATGAACATGAAATCTGCAACATAGAGTCCTGGAGATATGGCGTTGCTGTGATGTGAATGGATAGCTACAATGCTGGTAAAAAAAATGCAATATTCCCCTGCAAACCTTGAATATAGCTGCTGTAATTTAAGCACATAAAAATCTGTCGTTGTGATCAGTCTGGATCATTTGGCTTGTGATTGAGCTGAGCTCTGCAGGACGGGCTGTGATGACATTCATGTGCAACCCAGGCCCTGCAAAAGAGAAGAGGCATGCTTCAAATAAGTGTCAAAATCCACAGCAAGGTGAAGTGACAGTCAGCACCCCGAGTCTCTGAGAGAAATATAGAAGAGGGCAAAAAGGGTAGTGGAAGAGAGTAAATGTAGAGCAGATTAAGAGAGAAAAGAAAAAACTAAGGTTGGAGATTAAAAAGTGGATGATATTCTGTTGCATTTGCACTAAAGATTAGCCGGCAAGCCACAACCTACAGACAGAGCTCAGTCTTAGGAGCAGAATCTATGGTTGTCTTCACGCAATTGGACAGCATCTGGACCAGTCAATGCAATTAACAACTTGACATATTCCTACTATGGAAATTAGTCAATGGGGCAATACACCATACACCATCAGAGAAGTAGAAGCAAATACATTGTTTTTCAAAATAAAGGACTTTAAAGAGCTGTATCATGCTATATTACACCTTCTAGAGCAAAGATAGTCACACTGTATGATAAAGTATTACTGTTGGCACTATTGAGATGTCATTTTTTATTAAACAGAAGTTATTTTCATGAGCTTTTTGTTGAACCTGGAAATTAGATGCTTGGATTTGATGAAACCCCGCCTCCTCCTGTGTGAATTCCAAGGGCGTCAGTTTGTTTCCAGAATTGCTGGGGACAATAACCATACACTTGAGTGGGGTTTAAAAATTGCTGGGGACAATAAAGTAGGCTAGCACAGGGGTCGGCGGCTCTGGAGCCACATGCGGCTCTTCCATCCATCTGATGCGGCTCTGTGTTTGTAAAATAATGAATGGATATTTAAATAAAATGCTTTATATTTTACTGCATTAATTTTACATCTGTATGCCAATTCTAAATGTAAAGATTGTCTGCGTAAACCTGAACAGGTCCAACCCAGTCTTACTGTGAGACCGGGTTGACGCGTCACGCTTGTGCGTAATCATATAGGCGCTTTCTGAGCTGAAGACGATGTGAGATTCTGGGATTCTCCTCAGACGGCTCCTGGATGTGTCGCCACATTGGAGACGGGAACAAGCGCTATTCAGCCAAAGTTTCATCATCAGGGAACATTTTCTAAGTGACAAGTCTCTCTGAGAGACCGGGTTTGGAAAACACTCGCTTCAGTGGGAGGAACCTTCCCACATGCGCTCTGGGTGGCTCTGGGGTTAATCAAGTTTAATTGTTTCTCTTTGCAACAATCTTCACAAGAAGGCAAAACAGTTAAACGGCAGGTTACATATATTTCCATTTGACTGTTTATTTTGACAGATGAACTCAAGGATGTTGCTTGGTTTGAAAGAATTACCCCGACGCACACTGATGCACATGGATGAGCTGACATTTTAATCGTTAACGCACATCGCGGAGGTAAAAGATTCCCATCAGAACATCAGAGCTTTATACTGGACACTGTGTTCAGCGCGGCTCGGAGCGCCCACGGTGGACAGTGAGCTGAAGATCTGAGGGGTTCGCAGCGCAGCGCAGAACCACGCGCATGCGATAAGATTTCCTCCCACTGAAGCGGTCTGGAAACCCGGTCTCTCTGAGGGATGTGTCACTTGGAAAAATGTTCTTTTTATGAAATTATGAAACTGGCTGAACAGCGCTTGTTCCCGTCTCTAATATGGAGACGCATGATGCGTAGAGACATTTGATCACGCACAAAGTTCGTGTGGAGCAGAAGCGGTCGGGCCACGGCAGGTGAAATGTTCCTAGCCTACATGAAGGGAAACTGTTTAATTGTAACATTAATACGTTACTGGACACGCTGGTCTGGTTGGTTAGACCAGTGTTTGAAGTGGAAAACACACACACACACACACACACACACACACCAATTAAAATATATGCTGATAGCATGGACTAGAAGACAGGTGATGGTTTACGTATTTAAATGATGATCAGGCTGCTGTAAAATGTAATCTCCATCCACATCCAGACAGAATCATCCTCTATTCTGTCTCTATTTGCTCTGCTCTTGTCTGGGCTGATCAGCTGATGGTGCGCCTAACTAGCGGCTGATGCACATTTTACGCATTTGGAGAGGTGGGCTGGATGCTGTGCGTTTACTGGAAGATGGTTAACGCACGGGTGTAGACTACATATTAATGACAAATGAATGAAAATTAAATTGTGAGTTTTTACTTCATATTTTATAAATAAAAATGACGGGGGGAAACATTTATGACGTCTTTTTAAACTAAATTTTCTAGCGCGACCTGCCTGCTTCACTTAAGTCACTGCTTATTAAGGTCCGTCCAGAATTACTGTGGGAAACGGGTAATAATGGCTCTTTGATGGGAATAGGTTGCCGACCCCTGGATAAGATCTGAGCTGGTAAAACAAAAATCCTCATCAGCAGGCGTTTTTGAAAGTGGGGGGGACACAGCTGCCAATCACAAATTTTGCCGGGGACATGTCCCCGGCGTCCCCGGTTAAAATGACGTGAATTCCCCAATAGCTGCAGACCTGACAATCACGGGTTCATGCTGTCATGTCCCAATAAGTGATTGCCAAGTCCCTCCTCTCCCGGAGATGTTGGAATAGTGTTGGTTTGGAGAAGTAATACGTCTGAAAACCCAGTCCAGTACTGGCAGAGGTTTAACAAGCCATCTGTGAAGTCATGGACACAATCTGCCTCAGTTTTTGAGAG
Organism: Nothobranchius furzeri; assembly: GCF_043380555.1. NCBI lineage: Eukaryota > Metazoa > Chordata > Actinopteri > Cyprinodontiformes > Nothobranchiidae > Nothobranchius > Nothobranchius furzeri. The sequence continues at coordinate 53,242,010 of NC_091747.1, forward strand.
GTTGTGAAGACAAAATACAACCATTTTGCAGATTAAATTATTCTTATTTAAAGTGCAAACTAGATAAGAAAGAAATCACTTTTTTGCAACTGTGGAGATTAAGTGATTTAGCAACAATCCATCTAGCTGCATGCAACAGTTCAGAGAAAATGTACAGAGCTGAAGAAAAGCAGCTCAAACAGGAAAATACATGCATGAAGCCAAAACAACGCTTTGGGGGTATTTTTCAAGAGGAAGTAACAATAAAACATGGTCAAAAGTTCTAAAAGGTGGAATCTGCATGATACATGACCTTTAAAATATCTATCTGCTCATGTCTGAAAGGAAAGCCCAAGTCTAAATCATCCAAAACCATTCCTGAGCAGAAGCCATCTTTGTAGTTTTTCCCAGCTCTGGTTCTAAGCCCGCCCAACATGTCGAATTAGCTAGACTTAAAATTATTTGGGCCAATGGTAGACCTAGATCTCTTGTCTACCAAAATCTGGCATTTGGAATAAAAAACTGACTTAACCAATTGAACTAGAGGTGTGAAACATTAGTTAATGATGACAGAAAGTTATTAGTTATTACACAACTCGGTGAGACTGTCCATTGGCTTGCTTTAGGACCAAAACTAACAGGGCAAAAGCCAAGGGTCCATTAGGACCAAGGACACAGATGGGATGAAAGACAAGCTTGTAGCAAGCAGGGTCTGCATGGTGCCACCAGTGTTTTCAGACTGTCGTCGAAAATAAGGAAGGCCATTAATAACCTCCTCACTATGCTTTGCTGCAGTCTGGCACTTGTTGCAGAGCTAAATGTGGCGCTGCATGGCAGCAAAAGGGCAGGCTGTGTCAAAGACACCATATGTACCCGAGGAGGGGAGGAAGACGCAAGGGCAAGCTGACAGAGATGTGCTTGTGAATTAGTTTGGGACGTACATGCATGTATTTGCTTTTATGCCCCAATTTATTTTAGATTTTCTCAGCTGTTTTTGTTTATGCGCCGGCTCTGGGCTGTCTGGGTCCTCTACAGCTGGATGGGAATCAGATAGTGGTGATGCAGTCGGCAGAGCCGTCAGCGCCCAAGTGAAAAGTTAGGGTTTGCCAGTGGTAATGACTGCGTTCCTTCTTGTCAAACCTTTACTTTGGCAGATGAACAAAACATAACATTTGACAGGATTTTTAATTTTTTTCTCTCTCTCCCCTCATGATCCAAAATTGTACACATTGGGTACTCTGGTGGTGGATGAAAAAATAATAAAACAGAAGCTTTTCTTGAGTGGCAAAGTGAGTCGTATAATTACTGAGTTATTTTAGGCCTCCAAACCTCTGACAAATCGTAGACATTTGATTTATAATAACCGTTCATTACAACTTCTGCAACAAAACCACTTCGTTTGACTGAAATTTAGAAAAGAGTAGCAACATACTGAAACTGACACTATAAATACGACAATCTGGGGTTAAAAATGAATGAACGGACACGCGTAATAGAGGTCCTTCACTGAGAATCCATTTTTAACTTATTATTTTGGTAAATGATTGGTCACACTGAGTTCAACATGCAGGCTGAACGTGAAAATAGTCTCCTACAACTGTTTCCTGCATTAGCTTCTGATAAAAAATGGATGGTGAAACGCTAGGATTTGAAAAGCCTGACAGATCTATGTCACAATGTCACTTAACATTCATGGATTCACCCGTGTTGACTCGCGACGGGGAAGGCTGTTGTTGGTTTAGCATCCAGGAAACAGCTAACAACTTTTTGGCTAGTAGAAGCTAACCGTTAGCATTAGCAACTCCACCACACAGCAGATCTCCAGCAGGCTTGTGTTATCTGTGGAGATAAAACATCAACGTTGCAGAAGAAACAGAGTCAGTGGTAGAGTTGGGTTGCTGTTAGCCAATCAGAGACAAGATGTCCGAATACCAGGAAATAAAACTGAATCCACACTGGAGGCATTAGTGGCGTGGACCGGCATCAGAACGTCGCTGCGGCGAAGAACTTTTCAGCCGTGTCCCAGAAGCAGCTCGTCGCTGCTCGAGATGGGATTGTGTCAATTTCTGCAATTAACACAGAGCTAGACAGGACAAATCATGCCGTCTGAAGCTGCTTTGTCCTCGAGCAGACTTCTACATCCACAAACAGGCGCACCGGAGCTTTTTTGCTCAGAAGACGACTTACAGGGGATTCATTCCTAGAGACCACTGCAAATTTAATAAAAATACAAGTGAAGGATCTATTTAAAGCTTTTATTATTAAAGTACTAAAATGTGCCTTTCATGCCCCCTCTCCATTTATCTTACTTCTGACATGACAAGGCTGCAGCTATGTATTCGAAATGCCTCATTGCTAAATAGGGTAAAAAAAAAAAAAGAACCTCAGCACATCTGATGATTTATTGTCAACCATTTTTGCACACAGGTAACACAAATACTGACATTTATAAAAAGGTGTCAGTCAGGCTGTATTCTGCTCCAAATGCAGATGTGGGCCACATGTCGACGTCTTTCTAAAACAAGCAGAGGAAAACTTGTGCTTACAGTACCTCTCCGGGACGGGCTGGCTGCCTCCCAGGCTGCGCTGCTGTTAGATCGGCTACTGCAAATAAATAGAGACAGGTCTGCATCAAATCGGGGCATTTAGAGAAAAATATATTTAATAGTGTCTCTCTTAAGAAGAGCAGGTCTTATTTTGAGGAATAAAGCTGCTTCTCAGCACATGCTGCAGGGAATCTAAATGCAGGGATCACCTGCTCATCCTTTAGAGGCATAAGCAACAACAATATAGAAGATAAATGTGGTCTAGAGCTCTACACATTACAGGAGAAGGTTAGAGAATGAGTTTCATCTGAATTCGAATGTGATGCTCCAAAAGGGAAAATGGATAGGATTGAAATGGTATTGCAGGACAATTTATGTTAATGCAAACAGCAATGCCGTGAGTGCAAATAGATGCTCTTAGAGATCAGTGGTATTAAAAGGAGATCGTTCTTTTGCTGAAGGCTGGAGTGGCTCAGGGTATGAGGACAAATAGCGCAACGCAAATAGTGAAAATAAAAAAGCCTTGGAAAATGTTTCACATCAAATTGAATGGAAAACTCTGTTGCTTTCAAGACTTATTTTGTGGAATTCCCCCAAAGAAAAATGAGGAATGATGGAGTTGAGCATGATCTAAGAATTTCTTATATCTGATATTTTCACTTCGGAGAGTACGGAAAATTGGCAAGGGATAGATTCCTTTTAGAAAAAGTTCTGCTCGTTAGCCGTTCTACAGAACAACCCAGTGACAGAAGTGGAATGCAGCCGAAGTTATACCTGTGCTTTTCTGCACTTGAAGGTTTAAATGTCTACTGTGACAAAGACAACACAACAAAATATAGCAAAACAATGTAATTTGAGTTTATTTTTGCAGGATGTGGAAAGAATGCAGCAGCAACTAGCTAGCATTAGCTAAAACCCCAAAATTAAAAACCTCGGAGGAATGCATTTTCTTCACTGCTTTTCACACCACAGTGTTAAAATTTAAGGAGTTTAGATTCTTTGGTGAAAAGTTATAATGCAATCACTTGCAGTTTTGCAAAACCATGCACACACTTTCTTTGAGGAATGAAGAGGAATAAAGACAAAGACCCAGGTCAGAAATTGCGGTGTCATAACTGATTCAGACCTGAGCTTCACTGGTTACATTATGGCTGTAACTAGATCAGCATTTTATCATCTGCATCAAATAGCACAACTCAGAGGTCTCATGTCCAGACAAGACCTAGAGAAACTCATTCATCTACAGCAGGCTGGACTATTGCAATGGTCTTTTGACTTGTCTTCCCAAAAAAGCTGGGAAGCAACTGCAGCTTATTCAGAATGCCGCCACTAGAGTCTTCACAAGAACCAAGAGAACCGAGCACATCACTCCTGTTCTTAAATCCCTACGCTGGTTACCAGTAAACTACAGAGTTGATTTCAAAGTGCTTCTACTAGTTTATAAATCACTCAACGGCATGGGGCCAGAATACATGTCAGATATCCGTCAAGTATATAAGCCCAGCAGGCCACTGAGATCCTTAGGAGGCAGTAAGCTTTTAGAACCCAGGTCAGAACCAAACAGGGTGAAGCTGCTTTTAGCTACTATGCAGCACACAGACGAAATCAGCTTCACCAACCTCAAATGTGCCCCAACTCTAGAAACATTGAAATCAAAATAGAAAACATTCATGTTTTCATCAGTCTTTGAATAAATGTTCTTATGCAGCACCTTCTGCATCGTATTTGCTCACCCTTTAACTTTGTTTCTTTCTAATTTTTAAATTGTATTTTCTGTCACATTGATTTTAATGTTCTTCTTGCTAATGGAAAGCACATTGAATTGCCTCTGTGTATGAAATGTGCTGTATAAATAAAGCTGCCCTGCCTTGCCTTGCCCACCCCGGTTTCACACTGGAAGCATCAGCGGCGCGAAACGGCAGTGGAATGGTTTACTCGTGAACTTCAAAGCGGTTCTTTTCACAATGGGAGAGTCTTGGCAGCAGCGAGGCTTCCTCGCTGTGCTCTTCACTGGACTCGTGAGATCTCAAAATCCCTCAAGACTTCAGGTCATGATTTGTTTATGCAATCTGCCATTAAACCAAAAAGAAGGAAATCACGTTGTCATCACTGTTTGATGTCATACATGATGTTGTTCCTCTCCACTGCCAGTAATAAAGCCATGAAAACACACTGCTGCACTTCTGGAACAATGCAGTAAGTAAATGAGCCGTTGGGTCACACATAAGCTTCATAATATACATGAAATTGCATTGCTGCAGTACTTTTATTTATATTCTGATTTCCTGTCTAGTCCTATGCTAACTGTGGAAATTGATGTGTCCCAGCAGCGGCTCATGGAAAAATAGAGCCTGATCCTATCTTCAGCAGCGTGCCGCTTCTGGGACATGCCTGGAAATTGTCACACCGCTGCAGGTTTGAGACACTCCAAAGAATATAACAGATTCTATTTGAAACAGCGCCGTTCCGCGCCGCTGATGCTTTCAGTGTGAAGCCGGGGTTAGCATGCTGTGATTAGCTACACTTTAAAGTTTAGCTCAGTCTATAAACTGACTAAGACAGACCACTTTTTAAGTTTGTTATGTTAATTTAGGTTTGTCAGCCACCTTGATTTAGGTTGACTTGTGCATGCAGCTTATTTGAAGAAACACTAAAGAGATTTTAACCCTTTATCTTTTACATTTTTAACGCTTTTTTTTTTTTGCTCTCAAACTGGTTCCAGTGGTTCTTCAACAACTTCACATTGGACAGCGCTCACTTGCCCTCTGCTGACAAGAAACTACACTTAACATTTCTGTGGTTCAGGTGGGTACACTAGTGGGAGGTCTCTACCAGCTTTACAGCAATAAAGGCTAGCAGTTAGCTTTTTCAATTCATCGATCGTCAATAAAAAGCACCAGAATAAGAATAAAAGGATTTTGCTTTTATTGTTGGCATCATTGTTGGTGACTTTAACATCGACGTTGATGATCCCTCGGACCACTTTGCCATGAATTTCTCCAGCCTTATGGACTCCTTCAGCTTTACCCAGCATGTTTCTGACCCCACACACACCAGGGGGCACCACTCTAGACCTTGTTTTTACCCTGGGTCTAAATGCTGACAGTGTTTGTCCTGAGGACATTTATATTTCAGATCACCGTTGCATTTTCTTTAACTTGTCAGTTTCTGCGTCCCCACCTCCTGCTCGCCGTCTGGTTAGTTCTCGTTTTCTCAATGAGAGCACAGCTAGAAATTTTTCTGCTGCTTTTGATCCACCCTGTTCTTCTGATAACAACCCAGATTCCTTGACTTCTCAGTTTAACGAGCACTACCTCTCCATTCTGGACAACATCTGTCCTGTCAGAACCAGATCAGTTCCTGCAGTGAACCCTACTCCCTGGTTTAATGGCAACCTTCGTAGCCTGAAGCGCCAATGCAGAAAAATTGAGCGCTTGTGGAAGAAAACCCATCTGCACGTCCATCTGCTAAACCTAAAGGATCTTCTGACATCCTTTAACTCTGCAGTCAGAGTCGCCAGGGTTTGCTATTTTTACAACCTGGTGTCCCAGAGCAAAGGGAACCCCAAGGTCCATCAGCAGCATTGTCTCTCCTGCTTCTCCTACAGCCTCCATCCACTCTGTTGCAGACTGTGAGAACTTTCTGTCTTTCTTTGTGGACAAAGTCAATAAGGTTAGATCTAGCATCTCTCCCTCAGCTTTATTGCTGCCTCTCCCGACTCCAACCAGGCCCATCATCCTAGATGGCTTTGCTCCTGTTTCTTTGCCTGAGTTAACCAAACCAGTTAACTCTATGAAGACCTCTGCATGCCCCCTCAACATCTTACCCTCTTCTTTGTTTAAAAGTGCTTTTCAGTCCATCAGTCCCAGCGTGTTCTCTATAATTAATGCTTCTCTGGTCTCTGGTCAGGTCCCTGCTTACTTTAAGAATGCTGTAATCCACCCGCTTCTTAAAAAACCGAGTCTCGACCCCTCTCTCCTTAGCAGCTTCAGACCCATCTCTAAACTTCTGTTCATCTCCAAGATCTTGGAAAAGGTTGTGGCTAAACAACTCATAGCTGCTCTTGATGAACATAACATCTATGATAGCTGCCAGTCAGGTTTTCGTAGAGCTCATTCTACTGAAACAGCTCTTCTTAGGGTCTCTAATGACCTTCTGACTCACAGTGATGCAGGGGGCTGTTCTGTTCTGGTCCTGTTGGACCTGACTGCAGCCTTTGACACTGTTGACCATCACCTGCTACTGGAGAGGCTGAGAAACTGGGTAGGCCTATCAGGAACTGCTCTGGAGTGGTTCTCCTCTTACCTTTCTGGGCATTCCTGTTCTGTGGCCGTCTCCAAGTTTAGGTCCTCTACCACCTCTCTTACCCATGGTGTCCCACAAGGATCTGTGCTGGGGCCTCTGCTCTTCCTCCTCTATCTGATTCCTCTTCAGCACATCCTGAGTTCCTTCAAAGGAATCTCCTACCATCTTTACGCACATGACATCCAACTGTACATCTCCTTTAAGCCCCATGAGATGTCAAAGCTGCATCTGTTACACACCTGCTTAGACCATCGACACATATCAAAACCTGGATGGCTGGGAACTTTCTACAGCTGAATGAAGATAAGACTGAGATCCTCATCTGTGCCCCAGACAAGCTGGTTCCCAAAGTCAGAGACTCTTTTGGTCAGCTTGCTTCTCACACCAAACCCTCTGTCAGGAATTTTGGTGTGACCTTTGACCCAGCTCTCACCCTGGATTCTCATGTCAGTTCTCTTGTTCGCTCTTCCTTCTTCCTTCTCGGGAACATTGCTAAGCTGAGTCCCATTCTGTCCCACTCTGAACTTGAGACAGTTATCCACACCTTCATCTCCTCACGCTTAGACTACAGCAACTCTATTTTCACGTGTCTGAGCAAAACCTCCCTGAACCGTCTACAGGTGGTTCAGAATGCCTGTGCTCGGCTTCTGACCAAGTCCTCCAAACACACCCACATCACCCCGCTTCTCCTCCAGCTTCACTGGCTGCCAGTCAACTTCAGGGTTCATTTCAAGATCCTGGTTCTGGTCTATAGGGCGTTACATGGACAAGCACCATCTTACATTGGTGATCTTCTTAGTCCCTACACCCCCAGCAGGTCCCTGAGGTCCAGTGACCAAAGCCCCCTTCCTGAGGATCCACTGATTTCCCTCTTTCCTATTCACTCTCTCGCTTTCTTTACATTTTTAATCACAACGGTCTATTTTTGCTCATTTTAAATATATTTTTAACCATTTTCTAAATTCTTTTTTATATTTTTACATTTTTTGTTTTTGTGAAGCGCCTCGTGATTTTTATCTTGAGAGGCGCTATAGAAATGATCTCTCCTTCTCCTTCTCCTTCTTCTTCTTCTTCTTCTTCTTCTTCTTTGCAGAACCTGGAAGTAACTTACATGGACTTAAAAGGCATTAATTTCTACAAGAAACTACTGCAAATGTATTGATTAAACGGGTGTTAGTGGTTGTTTTACTGCAAGTCACTTATAGCTCAGCCTCACAGCATTGAGTGAGTGAAGTTCACAGAGTTCAAAACATAAATAGCTACAATAGTTCAGGCAGTGATGATGGACCACAAATTTATGGACGAGGGTTGTCTTGAGGCTCTGACGTATTCGTTGACCTTTCATTTATTTATGGAGGAGGTTTGATTTCCACTTGTTTTCCATGCTTACACATGGGCCATTGTGAATCAGGACCCTGTGGTGAAAGAGTAGCTCTGTCTCAATCTGGTTGGTAAACACGGTGGACTCGTATCCTTCTGCCAGTCCTGAAGTCCTGAAGTCCCACAAGTCACAGGGATTAAAAAAAGGGGCAAGCTGGTTCATATTAAATGTGTCAGATTAAATATGGAACTCAACAACCTGCAGGGCCAAATAGGAACCACTGCTAGACTCACCAGACTTTTCAGTTACCCTAAGCAGGAGGCAGAACAAATAAACCCCAAAAAAGAAATAAATAAATAAAAACAGTTTTTAATGCATTATGGGGGAATTGTCCCTAAAGTCACCTTTGATCATTTAAAAATGAATTATCTGATTTTATCTCTATGCAGAGTCAGAACCCAATAAAAGATAAGAAAGACATTAAAATATTTTAGAAAAGATGAAAACGTTTGTGCAATTAATTCTGGCACTACAGACATTGCTGCCCTCTACAGGGCTGACAGGAATAGCCACGGGTGACTTCAGGCTGCTTCATTTTAGGTTTTGCTAAATGTATTGTGACCTCTGACCTTTCAGATAATTATTCAAAGTAATAAAAAAAATAAGTTAGTTTTTTTGCAAGTCAAGGCTTTTTTACATTGAAATGATGTAAGTGAACGATGGGGAACAATTAATTGATAGTTGGTTTAATCAGTTCCTCTTTTTGAAATTAGCATGATGGAATGACAAGAACAGGAGTTAAAAAAATTCCTGTGGGATGGGTTTCACCGGTTTTTACTCCTTCATGCAAGAGGGGCAGAGTGTGATGAACTGTGGTCATCCCTGAGAAACGCCACAGCAGCAGAACAGAACCAGCTCTAGAGGTCCAGTGGAAGGTCCGAGCCTCACCGTGACATTAGATAGGACCTCCGTTTAGGACACAGAGATTAGGTCAAACCACTAAGGGTTCCTTTTTGTCCTTTCCTCTCTTTTTCCCATTTTTCATTCTTATCTGCTTCCTTCTCTTTCCTCGCTACCTCCATCATCATCCTGAGCCTTGTCATTAATCTTTAGTGAATATGAGGATCTTCACTGAGTTTCCCTCTTTGTTTTTGACTAATGTGCTCATTTAAAAGATGAATTTGGTCATTCAGTGTCAAGTCAGCCAAGGAAATCCTACTTTATTGTGTGGTTGTGTGCATGTGAGACATCATTCAACAGAATAGTTGATAGAATAGTTAACCCCTTTAATTTCCATGTTTAATTAACACAATGGGGTTTTGTTCCGTGGGTGGGATGCTGGAATGCTACGGGGTTAATAGAAGTAAATTGTAATGATTAAAAATGTAAAATGAGCTAATAATTTGTTGTAATGGAAGAAGAAACTTTGTTTCTAACTTTCTCAATCATTTCCCCTCTGGGATTAATAAAGTATTTTTGAATTGAATTGAATTGAATTTTTTTTAAAGAAAAATCCATTTGATGCACGTTTGAAAAGAAATGACAAGTTTAAACACCTGAAGACCTGAAAACTGGACCAGATAGTTCAGGATCATCCTCAAACCCTCCAGTTCTTTTAGGCCCAAACTAAAAATAAGCTCCTTTTTCTGTAACAGATTACTTAAAAAGTTCACATCAAAGTGAATCCTAAAAGAGATTTCTTTCAAGTTTTTCATCTTTTCATGCAAGTCTGCAAAACCTTTACCCATAAAATGCTTTGAAATTATCCATTGAAACATTATTGAATCTAACTTGGACTAATTTGCATGATGTGAACAAATGTAACAAAATAAGAATTGCATCTGGGTTTCATCTCTGCTGCAGGCTGCAAGAAGACTAAACTACTTTGTTGGCAAAGCGTCATATAATCTGATATTCAGCTGCTAAAGCTATAACATAGAAAATGTTGCAAAAATTCCACCTAAAGGGTTGAAAGTTAATGATTCATCAATCCTGGACCCTAATTATTGAACAATGATAAAACTGCATGTTCACTCCAACGTTCTCCAACAGATCAAAAACATTTTGATTAAAGACTCAAAATCAGGCACGTCCAAAGTGTGGTTCACGAGCCATTTGTGGCCCTCTGGAGTGCTTCATTTTAACATGTTTATGTTTCATAAACATTTTATTATTTTTTTATTTAATGAAATAATCTAGTATTTTTTTCCATTGAGAAATGTTCTGGTCTGCAAAAACATTAAAGTTTTTGGCCCTCATCTGAAAAGTTTGGACTGCTTTAAATTGTCCCCAGGCGTGAGTGAGATGGTTGTTTGTGACCCCGTGATAAACCGGAGACTTTTCCAGGCGAATCCTCCCTTTTGTCCTTTACTTCCATGATTACAGTCAAAAGTTGCATGGGGCTCTACAGGACGGGGGCGAGCTTAGCAAAAGGAAATTGACGTGTTGACTATACATTATATCACATTGCAGTTTAAGACTCACTTTTTATGAATATCTGAGAAAACGTCATACATCATTCCTGGAAAGGGGAAAACTCCAGATTGCTGCTTTAGGACAATGGATGGCTATATATCAAATTCGAGAATATAATGAGTTAAATACGTTGTTCCGATCTTTTAAAGGAAGGCTCTTGATGCAAATTTGTATTTGAACAACCTCAGTTTAATAAAATAGAAGTAATTTTTCACAACATTTTAAAGCCAACAGCTATTCTGAGTGAAGCCATGTTGTCCGCAACTTGAATCTACAAAATGTCCTTATGATACTTGTGAATATTTTTTATAAGCCTTCATTTTGCCTTTACGTTTCCGTTACACGATTATTTACTTTAAACTCTGTGGTTAGTTGCTAGCGCAACCTGTAACTGCAGCTAGCTAGCCCTATGCATCCTAGAGCTCAAGCAAAACTGATTCCTGCAAAACTTTTGAAGATTTATACCAGAATAGCTGCATAGTTGATCTGACACCAGAAAAAAAGGTTCATAAAATAATGTTAGCATGATTTTCTTTTATTTCTTTTTAGATTGAGGATGTCTAGAAGCTGAAATGGCAAATTTGGAAAACAAATTAGCTTAATTTGTTTTATGTCTCTTAACAACGTTCTAACATAGTATAGCTATAATATGTTGTGGTAGATTAAAGCAATTAATGAAATGGTTCTCGCATAAATGTACAAAAACCTTCGTCAACAGTTGTTTTTGGACCAAAAGCAACCATTAGACCATCTGATTGTCGGTTCGGTCGAACTCCCACACTTCCACACTTTCCTGCTTCCTCCACTCATAACACAATCACGTATTTCACAACAAAACACAACTGTTGTGAGAGGCTTATGGCTCACTAATATCAGAAGAAACAGCCAGCTGCTGTCACTTCAACTTTAGGACAAACTACCAGAGTGCCAAAAAGAAAAAAAAGACACCATTTGAAGTAACGGACAACAAAAGACATTTGGACGTAGAAAACAGCGACTGGTGTTTAGCGCTATCTCGTTTCGTCCGGTGTTGTGGGTTTCTGTTTTTGGCAGAAGCGTGTCAGGGAAGATACCCGAAGGGAGGGGTGAGTGTTCAGCGACCATGTTTGAATTCAAAACCTAGCTTGTTCTGTAAATAGGGAGCCTAAGTCACGCCCATCGCCTTCCGGACCATGGGTTCCTGGAAGAACAAAAATGTAATGCAAGTCAATGGGGCTAAAAACGCTATTTCCTAATGTTTTGTTCCAATTAATTTCACATACGATGTCCGTGAATTTTAAAGACGCATTTTGATATCAAGAAATAGCTTATTGGGGGGGGGGGGGGGGGGGGGGGGGGTTTATTTTAGGTTTTATGTGAAAATAAGTCCAGGGCTACTAATGCACTTCATGAAAGACGTTACCAGAACCGTCACCGGACCAGACACGGAGAAAACAGAGGGAAAATGGCTGTAAGTTCAGCAAACTTGAAAACTTGAAAACTTCCTTCAGGAAGAAAAAAAAACATAAATCTGGCCATTTGTTAAGTATTAGCTAGGCTAGGGGGGAAGAGATTCTGTGGTGACATCATATATGCGACGTGCCAATGTCTGATTTGTAGTCATGCTGATTACAAATTTTTACAAGCTGGTAAAGCTCAAAGTACGTGACTGTTGTGGTCGAAACACCCATCGTTATTTTTCATTTAAATTGCAGTACAACATATGTGCGATCCAGCGCATGAGGCAAAGCGGATTATAAAGTAGCTCTTTTAGCCCCGTTGACTTGCATCCGTTTTTTTCGTTCTTCTGGGGATCCATGAGCTGACCGGAAAGAGGAGAGACTTAGGCTCCCTATTCGCTAAAGCAGCTTTAAGCTTTGTTGTTGTTGTTTTTTTTATCTCCACAATATTTTTCTAGCTGTAGTATGTTAGAACGTTGTTAAGAAGCATTAAAAACATTTTTTAAGCTAATTCGTTTTCCAAATTTGCAATTGTAGCTTTGAGTTAGCCTGTAATCTGTTTGGGTTTTAGCCCTGCTTTGATTAGCCATTAGCTCATCATTCTGGTCAGAATTCAACATTATTTCTCCAATTTGAGATTGTTCAAAGAGTTTTCTACAGAAGGTTAGATTTAAATGTAAACACGACGTTCACTTTTGTCTTAGCTGACATGGTGGGGTTTGATTGTTTAACCTGAAAAATTACCTTGCATAAAATTTTAGTTTAGCTATATTTGTTTATCTGGTAAAGCAAAGTGAGGAATTCCTGTACGGAGTTAACATGCCAGCTGAAGTGAAGGACCCTCTTCAGCCACTTTAATGATTCACCTTCTGCAGAAGGACAGTAAAGCCCTCCAACCACTTCTACCTCCGATTGTAATGGAGTAAATCACAAACATGTCATGGCCAGATCCTCAGGGACCGCACACAACCTTTCCTGTCCTTTACTGTTCGACTAACCAACGTCCTCCTTGCATGGCTAAAAAAAAAACACCCGGTACAGACCCACCTACATTTGTTATTTGGAGATACAGGCCTTCTTTACTCTCCTTTTTTTATTCTGCATGAGCGTTTCTCCTGCAGGCATTGACATTTAATCAAAGTCAAATCCCATTGTGACTATTAGCATATCAGGCTGCTACGAGTTGCTGTAAAAAACCTCCGATACAGGAACCCGGAGCAAAACATTACCATAATGTGTGATCTCTTATTTTCTCTCCTTCGCCTACATGTAAAGATGCTTACCTGGCAAACAGCTACCCATGGAGAGGCATTTCTTTCTCATTCCCGCTCTTATCTTTTTAGAAAGTGTTAATTATTTAGCTGTTTGTGCTTGCAAGCCAAATAGCACTGAGACCAACTAAGCGTTTATTGCAAAAGTGATTTTCAATATTTCACCAGATTCCTTGGTGACTGAATGAAACAGATCAGGGTGTTGTTTTGTTTCAGATGCTTGGTTATTTCATAGCTATGGCTTCTCTGCAAGCAAGATGTGTCTATTAATCATTACAGACATAAAGGGACTGATACATGATGTGAAACGAGTGTGAAAAATGGTGATGATTAGGAGGTCGGCAGCTGATAAGTTGCCATATTGCGAGGAGGTTTTTTTTCCACAGATCAGCAGATACTGGCTGCCTTCGCGGGTGTCCTTGCTGAAGGTCCTCTTGCTCTTGAGTGAGTCTCAACACATCTGACCCTGCTGGCAACCGCTCATGTATGTCAGGACCATATGTTGTATGGCAGACTATCTACCTGAGGACCAACAAGAAGCTAAATGGGTTGTTAGTCTTGTTAACACTGCCGGCTATTACTTCCCAGAAACTGGGACAGTTCTTTCCAACGACATTCACCCAGAACACAATATTTAGTTCGACAAAAAAGAAATTGTTGCTGTCAGCACTGTTTTCTTCACTGGAAGGGAAGACAAGGCGGTGGGGATGGAGCGGAGCCGCGGCGAACAAAGAGGATTATGAAGACAAAACAACTTTGACAAGTCTGAAATTTGAGGACACGTCCAGGGAGATATGAAGAGGATCAAAGTCAAGCTGTTTGTTCAAGGGGGTTTATTCTCTGCACCCGTGTGAATGTAATGAACACAGAGAACAGAGAGAGTTTTACCTCCTGACTCAGAAACTGACACTTGACAGAAAGGCACCTCTCAAAGTGGCAGCTGTCACTACCTCGCTGAGCAAAGCCCTCTCTCAGAAGCACATTTTATTCAAAAAAGCTCATAAAAAAACAGAAAAGGATTTAGAGTGAGGAATAGTCAGTTGCAGAGATAATTCTAATAATTTGACTAGATGGCATTTGGTTCCTAAAAGTCTAGTGCTTTGAAACCTTTTAAATGAAGTTACTAAAACCTACCTCAGTTGAACTCTTCTTAAAGACCAAGTTCACTCATGTATTCAATACATTTGCAGTGGTCTCTAGTGTAGATGAGTGCCTTGTGGGTTGGTCTTTGTGGAAAAAAGCTCTGGCACTCCTGTTTCAGGAAGAAGTGAGCCAGAGCAGAAGGGAGCAGCAGATCGCAAGTTTTCGAGTCTTATTTCCTGATATTCAGACATCTTGCCTCTGATTGGCTAACAGCTACATGACTCCATTTGCTCTGCAACAACGATGTTTTATCTCTACAAGTAACACAAGCCTGAAGAAGATCTGCCATGTTGTGGAGTTGATAATGCTAACAGTTAGCTTCTACTAGCTGAGAGGTGCTCTGTTCTCTCCTGGATGTCAATTGACAACAGCTTTCCCTGGGGTAGACTACTTTTTTCATGTGTAGCCTGCATGTTAAATTAAGTAAAAAACAGTGACCATGGCCTTTAAGGCCCAGTTCACAAGGCACGATGTTGTGTGTGGCTACATGGCAAAGACATTACACTACGCACAAACCAATTTAACTCACAAATATTCCCAGGTCAGACAGGAAATCTCAGTGCCATGCATTCATGATCAAACGTAACAGTTTTGATGCATTTCACATTGAACAGGCTGCACATTCGTTTGTCCTCAGAGCATATGACAAACCCTGCAATATAAGGCCAAGACAATCCAACATGTTGAGTATCCTAAATTTATGATCTAAAGCCGGGCGTACACTGTGTGACTTTTTCACTCGCAGCGTTCAGCTTCAGCTCAAACTGTACGACTTCCTCGCAGAGCAGATCTCACGAGCCAGGTGCTCACACTGCACGACCCAGTTCTCGCATGTGACCTGTCTGTTCACACTGTACGTCTGGTAGCAACACGTCGGCCCTAAAAATATGCTAAAAGTAGCAGTTTTTACACAACACGTCAGACTTTTTTTGTCTTGTCTTGCCTGTTGTCCTTCGGGAGTGCTGCAGGAGGACACACATGGATTTATGGGGTTGGATGAGGAAAACGAAATAAAGAAAGTAAATCTGTGTTTTGTGATCAGTTTAATTTGACATGAACATGACAAACACGCTTTCTTGACAATCTTTGTGAGTAAAAAAACGTGTAGAAACAAAAACGAACAGCGTGTGTTATTAGGGAAATAGCGAGTGGCGTTGATGCAGGATTTCGCATGAGCCTTGAGCGGTTCTGATACTTTTTGGGTCGCAGCTGCTCGCAGCGCCGCTTCAACAGTGCGATACCCTCACGAGGGACGAGCAAAATATTAAACACGCCAGAAGTCCGTGCGACCTCACGACTGCTGATCGGCAGCTGGTCACGTGGTGTTAATCGCCTCTCGTAACCCCCTGTACACTACACGACCGCTCTGCGCAAAACTCGCCCCGATGTCGAGGATTCTCGCACAACTGGAAAATCGGCTCAAAAAAGTGAAAAAGTCGCACAGTGTACGCCCGGCTTAAGCGGTCCTAACTTCCTTTAGGAGTAGACCAGGGTGCTTTGAACACACCACACATGGCAGGAATATCTGACAAGATTATCTTAAGAGCCATTATGTTGTAGCGTCCAGAAATGGTCAGTTTTTCATCTATGGTTGACCTCTCCAGTATCGGGTCATATGGAGACACATGTCTTAACTGGAACCATTAATCTGCAAGAGAGATACTGTTGCCTGACCAAGGTCCCTCTCAAGTTTCCTCTTATCTTTGTCTGCTTTGCTTCACAGAACAAGAAGAATGAACTTTTATAAGAATGAACCGTTATAATAATGAATACTGAATGATGCAATGAAATACGTAAACAATCATAGGGTTGAATGAATAATAATGGCTGAAGAATAATAATGTTTTGATTAATCTGTGCTTAAATTACTGAAGTTGAAATGAATATTATTGTGTTGTGATCAGTAAAGTTTGATTTAACAAGTCAATCACTGATTTAACAAGTGAATCACTGTCTACTGACAGCTCACCCACTCACACACATGACAATGAAAACTAATCTTATGACACATTGCTTTCTGTTCCACAAATCAGAACTCATACATTCATAGCAAGTACGTCACGTTGTTCGTTGTGGAGACATGGGTCGTGGCAAGACTATTTTACATACATAGGATTGCTTGCCAGGCTAGGTAATCAGGGGTACTTATTTTTTCTTTGATAGCACAAGCACTCACCTTTGGTATTGGGTCGGCTACAACTATCCCTGTAGTGACATTGTGTGGTTATACTGTCCTTATATGCTGCTTCTCTGTTAAGCATTTCCAAAAACATAAAAACGTTTCACAATCACCAGACCGGAACATCTAATAATATCAGTAACCATCTTTCCATCACTCCATATCAAAATGTACCATTTTTCTTTATTCTACAACTTTATAACAACATCCTTGTGTTATTTTTATTTTGTTTTTAAAAGTCTTGACAATTTGAACTCATCTGTCTAGCTTATGGCTTCTTTGTTGATCCTTAGAGCAACTGGTTTCAACATATCAACCAGCATTAATTCAGGGCCAGCTGCTAATGTCAAAACATAGTGTTGGAACACTGGTTAGCACAAACTGTGGTTCCTTATTAGTGAGATGTCTGGTGAAAAATATGGAAATGATATTCAGGTTCAGGCAGAGAGCACCCTAAAAAGGAAAGTACAAAGAGAGTAACAAATTATTCCGAACACCAGGATATGTTGTCCTACATCCGTGTTATTTCCTTGGAACTATTGCAGAAGATGAAAAGAATAAAGAAAAGTTCATTTCAAAAGTTACATCTAAAGTCTCAGAGTTATAGGGAGAGAATAAAAATCAGGACTGTCATTTGACTTAAACATTTATTTAAATGAAGACTAATCAGAAATCACATTTTATTTCCATCCTTACTTTAAAATTAGATTTTTCATTCTGAATAAGTGAAAATTAAACATTTTAGCTGCAAATACTAAGCTGCTCAGGTTTGTGTGGTGCAGTGGCATGTCTAGGCCTTTTAAAATGGGGTGGCTCTGGAGGAGGGGGGGGGGGGGCTTTTCATTCATCGGTGGCACCTATGGTTATCATTCTCTTTTTTTCTCTGACAGCGAGTAGGGAGTTAATAAATATTTATTTATTTTTTGCATTCTAGTTAGTTTGTGAGTTTCACATTGTGCCATAACCATTTTTTCTCTCTTCTTAATTCATTTGCTTTTTCGTCATCTTCTTTGAACAGTTTTGTGGTAGTTTGCAAGTCACTTCCTGATGCATTAGTGCGACAGTTGGCGTGGAGTAGGAATGGGACCAGAACTCTAAAAACTATTTATGTCAATATAAAAAAAATGAATGAATAATGATAATACAGACATGTTCTGTTGACCAGAGCTGAAACTTGTTTTAACGAATCTGCAAACAAGCTAGGTTTTGAACGCAAACACGGTCACAAAATTCTCACTCCTCTACTTGAGTATCTTCCCTGAGACGCTTCTGCCAGAACCGGAAATCTGTGATGCCAGACAAAACGAGATAGTGCTAAACACCAGTCACCATTTTTTAAGTCCAAACGTCTTTTGTTGTCTGTGACTTCAGATTGTGTTCCCAGAAGAACGAAAAAATTAATGCAAGTCAATGGGGCTAAAAACGCTATTTTCTTATTCCACTTGTTATGTTCCATTAATTTCACATATGATGTCTGTGAATTTTAAAGAAGCATTTTGATACCAAGAAAGCACTTATTTTCGAGCAGGGGGAAACGCTATTTTAAGTTTTGTGTGAAAATGTGTCCAGGACTACAAATGCGCTTCACGAAAGTAAAGTCATCAAACCAGATATGGAGAAAAAAAGACGGGAAATGGCTGTAAGTTCAGCAAACTTCAAATCCTTGCCACAGGAGGAAAGAACCACCAAAAATCTGGCCATGTGGTAAGTAGCAGCTATGCTAGGGGAGGGGAGATTCTGTGGTGACGTTACATATGCAACGTGCCCATTTAGTCATGCTAATCAGGAACTTTTACAAGCTGATAAATTTCAAAGTACGTTACTGGCGTGGTCGAAACACCCATCATTACTTTTCATTTAAATTGCAGTACAACAAATGTGTGATCCAGGGTGTAGGGGGAAAGCGGATTAGAAAATAGCTTTTAGCCCCGTTGACTTGCTTTTGTTTTTTCGTTCTTGCCGACCGGAGAGGGAGGAGCTCCCAAAGGAACTCAGTGAGGTGACACCTGGAGTGACCAATCAGAATTCAAGGGTGACATGTGCTACCTGAGGCCACTCCGTGGACACGCCCCTGGTGTGTGTCATTGGCTCCGAAAGGCACCAATTCATCATTTCTCTGCTAAAAGGTGAAATATAGTGGCAGAAGTTTCAACAGAATAATTATGCTTAATGTTTCACATAAAAATATGTGATTTTGATAAGAGTGAGAGGGAAAATAGAAAAAAAAACAAGAACTCACATTATGGTCACAATATAAAAAATGAATGTCTAAAAAAAGTAATTACCTCGCTTGTTTCTTTGAAACTAAAGATGGACATAAAAAAAGTAATATTACATCAAATATTCATGATATGTTTCATCTTTAACTTTATGGCTTATGGGAATCAGGCCATCCTCTTACTTACCTATTCACCCATAATTTTAATATTAGCTCACAAGATGATGAAAATAAAAAAAAATCTCAAATGAGCTGAAGGCAGGAAAAAATGTCTACTTTCAAAATGACTGAGATGAATAATTACTAGATTGGCTTCAGTTAACTGTAAGAGGCTCCACTAATCCATCAAGCATGTCGCTGTTCTTTAAAATCTCCCAATCAACCACCACTTTCATGCAATGAATTGCTTATTATGAAAGGCTGCATTATTTAAAAACATTTAAGTGTAATCATAATGTAATTTACTTTTGGATGAAAAATGTAGATGTTATTAATAAAAGCCTAACTTGTGATGGTGATACGTTTTTTAAAGGTTATTATAATCAGATTATGAAATTTTAGACTAATTCAAATCAACCTCAGTGGGTTATCACTAAAAATAAATGTTTCTCAAACAAATTTTAGCTCATTTTCTCAGAAACTCACTTAATACATAGCTATGGTCAATTAGCTATAACAGCCATCTTAAATTAGATTGACCTCAAAAGTTAGTTGACGTAAGTCTGATTTAAGTCTGATGATTATTTTCTGTCTTCTACAAGCAGAAGTTTAAACTTGGACAAAGTAGACTATAACTGGGATGAAAGGGAGTGACGGCAGTTTATATATAGAAGGAAGAATCTTTCAGACATTTATAACTTAAAATAAAACAGATTTATTTAAAAAAATAGAGCTTGTCCAGGCATTATACATGTGTAACTGGAGCTGGGATTTAAACTTGCAACCATCTCGCTGTAAGGCAACAGTGCTGCTGAGTGCATTTCCAGATATTGCTGAAAAACAAATGGTAAATGCACAAGAAGGAAATTAATTTACTGCAGTAAACATTTTTTAAATATAGTTTTCTTTAATGTAATGTCAATGTTCAAAAGTGATCAACATGGTAGTGCCACATGTTAGTAAAAACATTACATCATAAAAATGATCTATCTATCTATCTATTATCTATCTATCTATCTATCTATCTATCTATCTATCTATCTATCTATCTATCTATCTATCTATCTATCTATCTATCTATCTATCTATCTATCTATCTGAGGGTAGTAGGATTGATCTTCCCTGCAGAGAACTGTACTGTTGTGTCCTTGGGCAAGACACTTAACCCATCTTGCCTGTTGGTGGTGGTCAGAGTGATGCTGATGGTGATGACTGGTGATGCCAGTTCTTGGCAGCCTCGCCTCTGTCATTGTGCCCCAGGACAGCTGTGGCTACATTGTAGCTCATCACCATCATTGTCTGAATGTGTGTGTGAATGGATGAATGATACCCTGTGGTGTAAAACGCTTTGAAGTCCTCTGACTCTGAAAGGTGCTCTACAAGTGTGGGTAATTTATCATTCATTCATTTATCTATCTTTCTATCTTGAGTACAGTAGAGCTTGATTCTTCCTTGAATTAGTCAGATTTTCTGACTTTGGTTTTCTTTGTCATTGTGTCTTTCTCTGGAAATAGTATGTAGATTTTTTTCCACTACATTCCCACCTTGTTCTGGAAGTCAAATATTCCACCTCTTTTCAAGAAAAAAAATGAGTTTGACCCCTTTTCAAGAAAATTTCAACTTCAACACTACATCACTTGTTATATGTATATTTAATATGCAATATATTATGCATTTATTACTTTAGCAACCCATTTGTGCGCATAAATAATGCTACCAAAGGAAAATATGACAAATTATAGGCATTATTTTATCAATGCGTGTGTTAAATAAATAAATAAATAAATAAATAAATAAATAAATAATTGAGGTTTGTCCTCGCCAGACCCCCCTCCCTCCCCCCTGTGGATGGTGTGGTCCAGGAAGCGCGCACCTCGCCTCTCTCTTCTCTCTGCTCTCATCTCCTCTCGTCTCCTCCCCGGCGGAGGTGAATCCGCAGCCGAATGGTATCTTCCTCCTCTCCCGGATGGATCGCGCCGTTCGACACCGACCGGCCAGCCCGAGCGCTGTAGCTGGCTGACACCGGAGCAGGTTGCCCGCTGCTTCCTCTCCCTCCTCCAGCTGGATGTCG
Organism: Nothobranchius furzeri; assembly: GCF_043380555.1. Lineage (NCBI taxonomy): Eukaryota > Metazoa > Chordata > Actinopteri > Cyprinodontiformes > Nothobranchiidae > Nothobranchius > Nothobranchius furzeri. The sequence continues at coordinate 53,263,116 of NC_091747.1, forward strand.
CGCGACGCGGACCTGCTAGCTTCCTACTGAACCGCTTTCTCCGCTAACAACGAGACCACTTTTTTCATTGTTTTTTTTTTCTTTTTTCCCCTTCTCCTTTTTTATTATTTTATCTTTTGTTTGGATAGACAGCCGCTCCGCTCCACCACCATGGCTTCCAACTTCAATGACATAGTCAAGCAGGGGTACGTGAGGATACGGAGTAAGAAACTGGGGGTGAGTACTATCGCACTTGCTGTCTGTCTGCTAGCTAACAGCGGAGGAGAAACGCGACCAGGGGTCCCAAACAGGAGGCTTTTATACGCCAGAACAAACAGCATCCAAATTTAAAACATGGCACACAGTTGGTGTCAAGTTCATAACCTTGTTTATTTCAACTTTTACTCTAAGAAACTTTTGCATACAACTCTGCAATAGTAAGTATGAATATAATAAACCATACGAGGTCAGTTGAGTTCATTTGAGTCAGTTTTGTGTAATGATGGTCCTCGAGGGCTAGCGTTCTGCATGGTTTTATAGATTTGTGCACACCTGATCTGAATCAATGGCTAATTAACAGGTGACTAGCCACAGAATCAGGTGTGTTGGAGTAGGTAAATGACTAAAACATACAGGTTTAGTGTTATCCATCTGCATTTTATGTGATGATTTATTTATTTTACTTATCTTTTTGGAGGATCAGCCACTTGAGACAACCATCTCTGTTCTGAGTCCTCCATAAAAATAAAATAAAATACCAACATAACAGACACAGCATTTTTCAACCAAGCATAAAATCAGTGGGGTACAAGCTAACACACACGTGCGCACACACACAAAACAATGAAAAACATTCAAATGGTGCAAGAGTAAGTACATTCATAATTGACCAAATAGAAGAGGTAAATATCTAAAGAGTTATGGTAAATACATAAACAATGATACATAAATCAAAAGCTGATGCAGGTTGGTGTTATATGTTTGTATATCAAAGCTCTAAGTAAACAAAAAGATGTAATAGACCTTATTAATGTTAATTCATATGAAATGTGGGCAGATAATATTTGTTTGTTTTTTTACATTTTAATGCTTTTAAAAGTAGTAATAAAGCACCAGGATTCAACACTGTTTTTATTTTATTTTATACACCGGCTGTTGGACAAAACATTAGCAATATTAGTCTGCATGGTATTGTCTTTGGAGAAAGTCCCATTGAAGCGATAACTGCTCCTCCGTGCCATGATAACTAATTTCCAGAGATGCTGCAGTAAAAGATTGCCTTGATCGCTTAAATTTAAGTGAATGATATATGTTCATTCATAAGCGCCCCGTTGTCTGACTCATAAAGCCATCTGCTTTTGTTCATACCTCCAGCTCATTATGCTACAACAGAGGGGTCACACTTCCTCTCCTCTGATGAAGTGTGATGATGGGGGCTAATGATGTCTGCCTGCTCACATCGTCACCTGGCTTCTTCATCAACAGCATCCTGCTATTACATTCATTGTTGAGGGAAAAAGTACGACTTTGCCATAAAAGCATAAAAAACTTCTATTAGTTGCTCACATCCAGCTGAGTCGGTTGATTTGCGTGTGCTTATTTGAAGCGTGCCATGGATGGCCCGTGAGTTTGCAAAGCAGCAAAGGAGCGCATGCTGCGTTGGCTGCGCTCGAGGTATGGATGCCACATCGCTGCCAGCTCTGCATCTCATCCTGCTGTTAGTTGAGGAAAACACTTTGTGTCCTGATCGCCCACACTCTCAGCCCTCCACCGCTCGCTTGCCGTTTCATCATAGGAAAGTCAAGCTGCGATCGCCTCAGAAGACCCCAGTGTGGGCAGAGTGAAAGGATTCATCTGTACGCGCTAGGGTTAGTTAGTTATTCCAGGATGATTATCATTTTGATTCAGATGCAAGAAAAACAACTAAACTGAGTGGGCTCTGGCATCTGGATCAGCATGCACGTCCGGATCCATCTGTGTGTTTATTTTATGTTTTGTGTAGGAAAATTACATAAAATTTGATGTTTTTTAAGGGAAACATGGAAATCTGCATATTGTGTCTTACACAGAGATGTGGGTTTAAAAACATGTTGGGGGATTATTCACAATTGGCTAAAAGAAGATAAATCACAAATTAATCTGCTCTCTTTTTTTCTTACTTGTTTATACATTTTCTATAAGTTTCACTGCTCAGTTATGTTGAAAGATGACTCATTCTTCCACTCATAGGCTATGCAGGGATTCAGACCAGGAGGGTATATTTAGACATTCAGTAAAAGGAGCAGGGAAAAACTACATTAGTCAGTTCTTCATTTGATCCTCACTATTTACTTTTTCCTCTGACTAAACAAGATTTGTAGAATTTGGTGGTGTTCAAGTTTTAATATCGCTAAAGTCTTCCTAAAATTATATTTTGGTACACGGCTTCTGAAAGCCTTATTACTGGATGTAATGCAGAGCATTTTAAGCTCTAAAATATTTTAACTTTACTTTTTTTAGATCAAATATAGGGATGCACAATGTATCTGCATCAATATCGGTTTCGGCCGATGTTGGTAATTTTTTAACATATCGGTATCGGGTTGATAAATTAAACTGGGTCGATATTAACAACCATCTTATTTCCATTTGTTCATCTGTTTCACAGGGTGAGGGGGATGATGTGTATTTGTTTAGTCATGTGACAGTGATTGTAATCATCTCAGAAGCGTAAATGTGTGTGGTGTGTGTACATAATAACGTAAATCCAGCTTTAATCATTTTCATTCTATACAAAATCTGCTGATTTTAGAAGCATTAATGTCAATATATCGGCAAATATCGGTTATCAGCCATAATAGTGATATCAATACTGGATATCGGTATCGGCCCAAAAATTTCAGATCAGTGCATAATTAATCAAATATTAAACACTTATTCTGTTACATGGCATAAACAAACAACAACTGAAAAATTTAGTGGTTTCTTTATAGACCTTTTTACACGACACACCATGCTGGCAAATCGGCGTAATATTACCGCAACAGTGTGTCTTGCGCGTATTTTGCGACATTCGTTCCGCCTCTCTTGGTACTAATATTGTGATAATTGTCTGTCTTATAAACGGCTATTGTACCTTGGTGCAACAGAGGGAGGTGTAAATATCCTGTGGCGAGTTTGTGTCAAGCTCCGACTGACAACTATATTGAAAATTAAAGTAAACACGGGCATTAAGTTTAGCTTTTTGAACAAAATCAGCTCAGACGGCAAAGTGGAGCGCTGCAGCACTCCTGGAGCTTCTCTCCGTTAGAGCTGGCGGTCAGATCACCAGAGACTTCACGGGGACTGTGGGGACAAACACCTTTAGGAGCAGCTTATTAAAAAAAACGTATCGATTGCGGCTTCATTCGCAGTAAAAAGCAAGTTATGTCCAAGATAAACGGAAGTCCGCGGCAGCGCATGGACCGCCCCCATACCCCTATATACCACCATTGCCTAATCATTTATAAAAAGGGCACGATCGCATCACATTACTGCCACGGTCTGACCACTTATAAACACCCAAGGCTCCTTGATGCTGCCACGGCGTTGCAGCAAATTGACGGCATTGTTTTGTAAAAATGGCGTAAACGTTTTTGTGAAACCATTCAGATATTCAAAATAATGTCTAACTCACCATTCATAGCCTCATATCATTAACAGAACAGATCTATTTCGAACAGTAAACATAATTTTATATCCACAAGTGTACAGTTAATGCTCTCCAATGAAATAGTTTTTCCACAACAAAACTTACATCCAAGCTAAGGTAATGCACCGGTGGACAGATACATCTGTTATTCATCATAACCTCAGTAAGCGTCCTCATATTACATTTAGCTTTTATTAACTTTTGATCTCATTTGGGGGCAAATTCTTCAACTATTAGCCAATAGGTCAGATGTCCCACCCTCTGTAATCACGTGTAGCTTGAACCAGGTGTGTTGTTCATTGACACATCAAATAGCCAACGAAATTTGGAAAATGTTCTCAAGTATGAGGAACCGTTGTGATCTGCTTCTGCAAACTGAGTAAGAATATTTATGATTGGTGGAGCACCTTTTGCAATGTGTGTCAGGCCCACAAAACATCTTAATATCACCTGTGCAAATATATCGCCCAACATCATTTGTTGGACCGAAGAATATTGCTTGGAAAGATTTTATTTATCACCCAAATTTTTCATCCTACCGTCACACACCAGTAGGACTACCCATCTCCTTCCATGAACTTCAAGTGCCAGATCACAGCAGGACGTTTTAGAGTTTCCTTTCCTATAAACATGTCTATAGATGGTCTTACTTTTAAACAAACTCCATAACTTATGATTTGTGATTAAATGTTTTTATTCTGATTTACACAACAGCACATATCACAATATATTGCTATATCCATATTTTTTTTTACATCCCTATGCCTTCTCGTTAGGGAGAGCTTTTTAGAAAGTTGCACAATATTAGAAAACAATTGTTTGAAGACAGTCAATTGAAATTTTTGACACTGTTGTTATAAACATATCAGTTGCATTAAACACATTTTCATCAATGCACTTTTTTCTTTTTTAGGAGTTTGTTATTTCAGCTACTATCATCTAAATCAGCATTTAGGTCTGGAGGGGCTATCTGTTTGCTACATATATTATTCGAAATATTGATTAGGCACACAATGAGATAATAATGTATTTTTAATATGTTGTGTAGCCTTACATTCCAAACAAATGAATGCCTTTGCAAATTGAATAAATGCAGCAATCTTCCAATGAAGGAAAACAAAAATCTACACTAAAACGATTTCAGAACTCAACAGATCTGAGCTTTCATATCCTCCTCACTAAAACAATAATCATCTCTAGATGCCTTATTCACATTCAGCTGTAGAAAAAGGACAGATGATGTAAATATCAGTGCTTTATGAATGCTGTGACTCACACTTTGTCCCAACAATCAAGAGGCCAGGGGGTATGTTGAACAGCTGTGTATAGACTTCTGATAATAAAAACACTCCTGACTAAAGCCTAAAGCCTAATTTTCCTCATTTCTTAACTTCAACTTCAACTTCAATTCAGCTTCAATTCACTTTTATTTACCCGTTAGGAACTTCATTTGCAGTCAGAGCGTCAGCACAACACATAAAAACAGCATCAAAACATAAAAAAACATAAAAACAGCATCAAAACACTCACACACATACACTCAATTTAAAAGACTACTCACATCTACATACACTTAATTAAAATAATTTAAAAAGGAATACAATAATAAAAGATTACTAGTTCAATCTAGAATTTCCGTAGTGTGGTCACAGTCATTTTTGCTGGGGCATGCTATTTAACAGGCGGATTGAAGAGGGAAGGAAGCTGGACTTAATGTATTTTAGTGCCTGTAAACAAGACCATTGGGGATCATTTTAAAGTTTGCCGGACCAGAAAACTAAGAAAGAGAACTGCTTGTGGGATTGCTAACATAGGCATTTCAAAACTCGAAGAGCAGACAGGGCTGCTTAAGTCCTTTATTTAGAAAAAGGATGTCTTTTTCAACAGTGTAGGATGGACTACTGCTTTGACTGGCTCCGTAGGGGTGAGCATGTCATGTTGTTTGTTGTCCAAAAGCATTTGGAGACTGTTTGAAATAGAGGTAGACCGATATTGGTTCTTCTATTGCCGATACTGATGACAATATGAAGGAGACATGGTCAGTCGATGGATGATATATGTACTGCCGATTTTCAGGGCTGATATCTAGACATTTTCCACATTATTTTCATGCTAAAATGTCACTTAAAAAGCTTTTGAACTCTGAATTTAACTAACAGTTAAATCTTAACTTTGTGCACTGCTCAACGTTAATTTAGAATATTTATTATGCACATGTTATTAGTGAATGTGAAAGTACTCTTAAATTAAATACTGTAACAGCATCGTGTTGCCTTAGGATGTGCCTGACTTTAAATCGGCTTTACTAAGGACAAATATCGACCGATGTATTAAAAAAAGGTAAATATTGGTCTGATATATCAGTCCGCTTTAGGGCTGCACGATATTAGGAAAACCTACGATATTCGATAACAGTGCTTAATATTGCGATATTACTCACGATAAATGAACAAATACTAAAGTATGCAATGTTGATGTCGTCTGGCGTGTGAAATCAGAAAGTAAGTTTAAATGTTAAATAATAGTTAACATCACTTAAATGCAACAGCAAATTCTCTCATTGCTACTGAACATTTTCTCCACTTATGTGGTTATGATATAAGGCTGTTGCTGCAATTGGGAAGTGATCTGTGCTGGGCCAAACTAGGAGAATATTGAGATTTTTTGAGGGATTAAGAGAAAAACAATTGTCTACCTTTTAGAAGAGGAACTGACAAAAAACTACATGGAAAATATGTGAAAAAGTTTGTTTTTAACCCCAAATTGAACAAGTTTACCTAGATCTTAGAAAGCAGCTCAGATGATGAAACTGCAACTATGATTCTGATAACAAGCTAACAAATTGAACTAAGATAACTGCTAGCAGAGCTTCTGACTGACAGTTTATGAGCAGCAGCAAATCAACTATCCTGACTAACAAGGTTATAAAAGCTCATAAAGGAAAAATCACTTTGATGTGTGGGGGAACTTTTCCAGGCCCTCTTTAGCAGGGTGGGACTGGGAGGAGAGTGCTGTAGCCTTTTAGCTGGAAGCTAACCGGAGCCTGGGGCTAACACTAGCGACATGAAGGTGGGTCGGTTCACCGGTACATGTCGGAGTCAGCCCGATAAAAATGATTAACGACACCGAGCGGACTCACGTTCACGTTTGAAAGCAGCGCTGATTCCAGAAACCTCAGCACAAAGTGCGTCCGTTGCTCTGAGCCAGCATGACGAACAAGGGAACAGCGCCGCAAAATCTGTTCGGATGTTCCTTTCCAAAAGGGTCTATGTAGGGGGCGGGCGTATTACGTGAACGGGACCATCTGATTGGCTGCATATCAGAAGGGCTACATTTGATTGGTCATATAATACTTCCGCGTAAAAAACAGAGCTGGTTTACAAAAAGCTGATGTATGACACGGATGGAAATGTTTGAACCAAACATTTATCGCTGTTTTTGCTGTGTTTTGCGATGGGCCTATCACACGTCCTGTTATCGCGATGACGATAATTTTTCGATATATTGTGCAGCCCTAGTCTGCTTCTAGTTTTATAGACAACAGTAGATTCTGCCCCACGACTGAAATCCGGTTGTGGTTCGTTGCCAGATTATATATTCCAGGGTTTCCCTTACATAGGCGTAGCCGTGGCGGCCCGCCACGGCTGAAATCCCACCGCCCCGCCTACAAGATCCCAAGTTTTTTTTTTTTTTTTGCTCTGTTTCTCTAACAAGCAGCGGGAACTACTATGTTGTCGCTTGTGATCACAGCCGGTAGGCAGCAAGGAGGAGCAGGCAGGGCAAGGTGAAGTTACAGCATAAGTTACTGAGTTTAAAATTAGAAAGGTAGCAGTGGATATAATGCTTTGTGGTTTACATGTTTCAATAGCATTAAGATAAACGAGTGTTGACGATCTTGACAGGGTTTCCTCCATTGCTTACTAGGCCAGGTTTTCCTCCCCCCACCAGGCTAAGCATCACTTATTCATGTAAAATGTATTTATTTTTTCATGTCTGACTTTAACCGCATCTAATACTGTATTATGGCGTGAGCGCAACAGCGACAACTTAAGATCGATGTGTGAGCAGCTTGAGAGGTCGGGTGTTTTCATCTGAACCCTTAAAACCTCCAGCAGGCTACGCTGCACTACTGACGTGTTAGCGCGCAACATTAACAACTTAGCGATGTGACATGTCTCGGAGAAAGTGTAGAAACACGTTGGACGCTTCTTCTGAAGCGGGAAAATAACACCTCTTCTTAAGCAGAGCACGACGTCGCCTCGGCTCGTTCACGGCCGGGCCGGACTGAGCTCGATAACGTTGACCCAGCACAGCCACTGGGTCGTTGGAGCTGCCTCGTGACTGCCTGATGGAAAACCAGCGGGTTTCATCAGACTCGTCAAGTTTCTTGTTTTTGCTGGGGACCCCCTGTATTTTACCGCTCCCTCCTGCAGTCTTCCCCTATTAACATTTAAAATGATTCTGTAAATTCCGTGTATCAATAGAAAAAATCTCTGTCTCTGCCAGCTGCAGTAAATGTAGCTTCCAAACAATAAATAAGAGGTGCATTCATCCGTGTATCTCCTTTGATCCGCATTAGTGATGTTTTCAGCACCAGAACAGTGAAGCAAAGAAACAGATTCCTGAGTTTGTTAGTAATTTTATTTATTAGGTGCATCTAACCTGTTCTATTTTTCTCTGAAATGAGATCAAATCAGTGCTTCTATGGGTTGTCTCCTCTCTGCACTAGAAAATTTTACTTTATTTAGAGACGTGTCACAATTCCCCCCCTTCCCTCCCCGGCCGGCCCCACCGCCACAGCTGGAAGAGTTCCTAGGGGAAGCACTGTATTCGCATGTGGCTTGCCAGGCCAGGATATATTGGCATCAACATCTGGACGCAACAGATTTTAGTCATGAACATTTCAGCATCATTTATTTCCTCCTTGTTGCCCTGTGTATACCTGTTTCGAAAGGTGGTGTTCATTTGGTAATTCCATGGTAACGTGAATGATTTATAGTAAACATGTCAGAAGTGTTAATGTTTGTGTGTATATAAAAATATATGCATGTATATGTAGTTGTATATATATCATATGTAATAATATCAGTAAATATTGGTAATCGGCCATGAACACAATATTAATATTGGATATCGGTCCTAACTTTCATATTGGTGCTTCCATAGTTTTTGTTATTTCAATCGTTAAAAGACAGAAAAAGAAACTTTGACAAGGTTAACATGCAAAATAAACGGTCCTATAATCTTAAATATTCCAGTCGTGATATGTTTTCATAGTGGTGTTTAGGAAATTATTGCACTGTTCAATGTTATTTGTATAAACACCTAAGATTATATACACACACATTTTTCATTTTTCTTCCTATATGATGGTAATTTAATGTTTTTCCAGAGTTTTAAAGGTCTTTCTAATATCACGTATCTAGATTTCAGATGACCTTCTGCTCCCACGTTGGTTTTCTAACATGACACTGTGCCATTTTAAACTGAATCATACATTATATTTTATTAAAATGTGGTACACTCGAATGCCTCTCATGTATTAAAGTCGCCACAGCAACATGAAGAGCTTTGGCTGAAGCCATCAGCATCACTCACTGTGATTGGCTCATTTCCAAACCCCATCATGTGTGAAGGTTTGGGCCATGAGGTCAGTACAGTGTTCGGTGGAGTTATCAAAATTACCAGCTGAGGCACTTTCTTTCTCTCTGCCTCTTCGTTCTGGGACATTTGTTTTATTTTTTTCTTCTGGCTTGAATGTCAATGATTTCCTACATTAGTCAACTTATTTGTCTTTTCTTGGTGCAGCGTTCTTGAATGCACAAGTGGGTTTTTTCCTTTTCTTACATTCCCTTCCTCTTTCCTCACTCCTGAACCTTTTCTGTCACCTCTTCTCCACCCCCCTTCCTGTTTCACATACGTAAAAGTGTTGCTCTCATCTCCTTTCCCCACTTTTATCTTTCTCCCTCTCTCTTCTTTTTTTATCTGGTTATATTTCTAACCTTATCCCCCTTTCTTTCTCACCTTTCTCCTCTTCACTGGTTTGTAGACAGCAGCGGGACCGAGCACAAAAGCATCCTATTCATCACCCCACACTGCACCCTCCATAACCCCAACAGGCTATTTCCCCTGACACAGTGCAAAGGCGCACACACACACACACACACACACACACACACACACACACACACACACACACACACACACACACACACACACACACACACACACACACACACACACACACACACACACACACACACACACACACGCACACACACACACACACACACACACACAAATTGGCTTGGTTCAACACTGAAGGACTGGGCAAACACATCACACATACACACAACAAACAAGCAAACAATCTGTTGCCAGAGAACAGTGTGTAGATTCTCAATTAATTTCAGCCCTGTTGCTTTGTGGCATACGGTAATCCTTTTTCTACATGAAGACCAACAGAATGCCCAGAAGATCCAAAAACAAGCGGAGAAAAAGAAAATCCGAAAATGTCTCTGAGACAGCTGCAGTTGTGAAATTGCTGTCGTCATTGCAGGTTCTTTTCTTTCTGCAAAAAAGGTTGATGCTATCAGTGGGATGGGCTGTTCTTGGGAGGCTGAATAACATGACCTTTGAGTGTGTGTGTGTGTGTGTGTGTGTGTGTGCGGTCCATGTACATGTTTCTCAGGCTGTGGTACATAAAAAATCTCAACCGTTGAATATTTTTTTATATCTTCTGCCCAGCTTTCTATTTGAGCTTTAACAAAAATGGGCAGTTTAAGTACGTCGCAGCCGCAGGTCGGTCTGCCAATCCGTCTATTTACATTCATGTTTTGGCACATTAAATGAGCTGGAGATCAGACGTTGGCTTACAGGAACACGCGTAATATTTTTAGAGGACACAGAACACTTCGCACATAGACTTCACACATTTGGGATCTTGTTAAAACATTTTCACATCATAGGATGAAAAAATAAGCAGGAAAACCAGTGCAATACTCTCAACTAAAAACAGATTCAATTACATCATTATTGAAACATACATAAACTCAGAAGCTTTGCAGATCTAATCACCATAAGGAGTTCTGGAGGATAGGGGAGCTTTGTGGATGAAACATTAACTGACGTATTTCGTCATAAAAAGCCATATTTCCTGAATGTAAACAATTTCAAAGTGTGGGTTTATTTAGACAAAATTTTGACATTATATTAACTTTTTCTGATCATCTCAAAATTCTAAATAAATCACCACACAAAATGACCTGATGATCACACTAAATTCAGATTCAATTCAAAAATACTTTATTAATCCCAGAGGGAAATTGATTGCTGTAGTAGCTCAGAATAATAATAATA